>NW_027505445.1:0-170874 GCF_021521415.1 Bidens hawaiensis | reverse complement strand
GATTGTTACATATCATATTGTTAGTTGAGATAATAATTGACCAACAGTGAATAATTGGGATTATTAATATCCAATTTTTCTATAGGTTTGAAGCTTTGTAGGAACACAAGTGTCATTTTTGTATATTGAGTTTGATCAATTACGTAACTTCAACAAATTCTTTTATATTTTTTGTAATTAGAAACTTGAGGTTTCAAAAATTATGTTATTTTCGTACTTTTTGTTAACGCTGACAATATTTTGAGGTTTAATCAGGGGTAAAATGGTTATTTTGTATTTTTTTTTTAAATTTCTCATCTATTTTAAGTTGGAGTTATGTGTAATATTAATACCTGAGGTTTGATCAACTACGCAATTTTGGTACATTTTTTTATTTTTACAATTGAACACTTGATGTTTCAAGAATCATGACGTTGCAAAAAAATTTTAAAAAATGAACTGAAGTTTGTGTAGTGACAAAGTTTTATTCAAGAAAATATATGATCTCCATTGGGTAAACTTAAATTTTATTTTAGAACAAAATAAAAAATAAATTTTTCTTTTTTAATATTAAAATGAATACACAAATCTAATATGAGAAGTTTTTTACATTTAGTTAAAATGTAAAATTCATTTTAGTTTTAACGTTTTATTCTGTTTTAAAAAACTCAACCAAATATGTTATATGTTAGTCTTATACATATCAGGTATACCATTTGTCGAAGATTATGGGGTTCAACAAGGCCGCTTGACATGGAAGGATAACGCTACAACCCATCCCCTTTGGTGTCTGCTACACGCATGGTGATGAAGACAAAGAAGGAAGCACGATGTTGTGTGGGAAGGGTCTGACGTGGCATCTACGGGGTTGCAGGAACACCATGCTTCACCAACAATTCTATGAGACTACATGAAATGTATATCGTAAGGCTATTAGTTGTGGTAGTTGTGAAATGTGAAACGTGAAAGACGTAAGCGCCATCTAGCGGTGGAGGGTTTCACATTTCACACTGAAAAACATGTGTTGTGATGGGTAAAATGTCAAATGTGGGTTTTGAGCGAGTTAGAGTAAATAACTTAATATATATAAACTATTAAACCCCGTTTTACACTAGCGCATGCGATCACCTCGTTTGTCGTCCACGCCTTCCTTAGGCCCCTTATGTAACGGCGCATAGCGTCTAATGTTCGAATAATTGGATCAAGAACACTATATTTTGTGAGAACTCCTCACGACTCTTTTAATATTATTAAGAATGAAAAACCACAAAAAGCAATTAACCATTGACCCTTTATTTATACTAATCAAAACTTAACAAATAACTAAAATCTAATTCTACTAAAACTCAAACAAAATAATTAAAATGAACCAAAATTTTCGCTTAACCCCTTCAACTTTATTTTGAGCTCGTATTAGTATTAATTTACAATATTCCCCCTTAATCCTGAAACTGACTCCTTAATCTTCAATGTAGTACCGGATCTTCACGAGCCAAATTTTCCTCTTCTTCTTATGGTTGTTGGCTCGTGCATTCACATGCAAAATGATCATACTCTCCACATCGATAACGTTGAACCCATGACATGTCTCGCCCTTATTTTGGTTCTCTTCAGTCATTACTTGAACTTGAACCTGGTCGATTCTCATGACTCCTTCCTCTTCCCCAGCTTCGGCCTCTACACGACCTCTACCATCACGGTTAACCAATCCACGACCTTGTTGACGATAATCTCTATCGTTTCTTGGTTTTCTTTGTTCACCATCACGTGTAAACAATAACTTATTTTATGTATCTTCAATTTCATCTTGGGGTGTTTTACCCGATCGTCATACGCTTTCAATCGATCCACCACTACTTCAAATGACATTTATCTTCTATCTCCGAGTATTGCTTAATTGAAGCAACAATTGACAAATATTTCTTTGGCATAGAATTCAAAAATTTTCTCCCCAAAATCTCGTCCTTTAGTGCATCCGAGGCTCAAGTACTTCGACTGTAACCCGCTTAACGTACCCGCAAACTCATTAATAGTTTCAGTTCTCATTTTCAACACCTCCATCTCGATTCGAAGTGTTTGCTAGCGAGCCTTTTGAACCCTCTCAAATCCCAAATATCGAACTCGTAGTGCATTCCACAAGTCCTTCGGATCCTTATGCTTTGATACTTGAATAAGTACAACTTCGGGTATTAATTGATAAATTAACACCTCCGCCATAAACTATTTTCTCTCATCTACCATGCCTCCTTTCACGGGATCTATCGCCTCTTGCAAAACATGAGCTGCCAAAATTGTCTCCATCATAATCGACCAAGCGGTGTAGTTAATCAACGTCAATTTCGGGAATTGCAACGTCACGTTGCTCGTTTCTTTGATTGGTACAATCGCATTGTCATCATCGCCTTCTTCCACGTTTCTCCTCGATTCTATCGGTACCGCTTCACACGGTTACTCCTTGATGCCCTCTTCCACAACTTGTTTCACACACTTTTTGATCGGTTTCTCACCGGTAAGCTTCTCGCTTTAAAATCATTCACATGGATCACCCGATTTCTCACTTTGACCAGTAACATATAAGTTCTTCTCAAACCCGCTTTTCACAGCAAGTTGATTGCTTCACACAATCGGTTATCACAACCTCTCACCTTCACGGTTTAAATCTCTTTCTATTTAATCCTTCACGAATTTTTTTCAACTTTGATTTTCAACAAAATTCAAATACTAACTTTATTTTAATCAAGAAAATAAAATAAATCAAACCCAACTTGTATAATTTTTTCCCTATTATTTTTCTACTTCTTAAAAGTCAAATATAGTATATTTGTTAACTTTTTCTCCAAACAACCAATGATCTCTTTTTCCTTGAGTTATGTGAATATAACCAAAAAGAAGCCCGTAACGGATTCGATTGCTGCCACGAACACGCTCCTTACCCCACCGCTGAACCAAATCCTAACAACCCTTTGTCTGATTCAATTTGCAACACCTGGATCGATAACCTGCTATTTTCGAGTTGTTGCCACACTAACAACCGACTGCTGTTTTGGTCTATATTCCACGATCACAAAGCTAAAACTGTTGTTACACCCCGACCAAAGGCGACGGAACATGCCGGAGAGCAACGGATTGCCCAAAACACAAGACACTATTAAAGTGACAATATTTAATTAACTCATTAATTTCATAAATCAATAACAACACATCTTGTTCATAAAAACAAATTGAATACAAGTAAACAAATATATTGTTCGTTTTGCTAATATCCTAATAGTCTTGATAACGTTTTTCGTCAAGTCCTCAAGTCAACAAAAGTCAAACATGTAACATTGCATAAAATAGGATTTATCAACACAAAGATTGGTGAGCAATTCATAGTTTTGAACAATAAATATGTAATAGGAAATTCCACAACTTGTATACAAAACAATATATAATAACAACAATTTAGATAAAAGTGATCGCTAATAAGAATACATTAGCGACACCGTCTATAAGAGAATACCAAAAAGGTTCGGATTTCATATGAGATTGTTAATAAGAATACATTAACAACACCGTCTATAATAGAATACCAAATAGATTCGGATTTTATATGAGATCGTTAATAAGAATACATTAACGACACCGTCTATAAGCGAATACCAAATAGATTCGGATTTCATGAATCAACCAACCAAAAGCGGTAAACACATTAGCATGTAAGCATGTAAGCATAGAACACCAAATCGATTATTTATTTAAGTAAAGTATACAATAAAGTTTGTTGTTTAAGACTCAAGTATAAAACATTTAGTTTGAATAAGTATGCAATATCACCCCGAAAATGAAAGATGGAAAACGGGGTATGAAAAGTACTCACATTCAAGTAATAAACTTGATCGGTAAAATGACGAGTAACCGGAAGGATGAGGTTTAACGAGCAAGGTCTAGATGAAAGGAAGTCTTGTATTAGAAATGTTGTCTAAGAATTCTTTAAATAAAATAAATGATAAGAAATGCAAACAATTTAAAGTTTAAGGTTTTAAAAGTGTAAATATTCAAGAAATTATAATAATAGTCTTTTAAAATATAAGTTTGCTCGAAACCGGGTTAAAGTATCTAGCCCTTAATATTTACTCAACCTATGTTAAGTAATAAGGTGG
Source organism: Bidens hawaiensis (assembly GCF_021521415.1). Taxonomy (NCBI): domain Eukaryota; kingdom Viridiplantae; phylum Streptophyta; class Magnoliopsida; order Asterales; family Asteraceae; genus Bidens; species Bidens hawaiensis. Next base: position 166,753 of record NW_027505445.1, on the reverse strand, counting down.
GTAAAAATGCGAGAATGCAAGTCCCTTTATAATATAGATACTTTTTAACGAGTGTTTCGGGTTGTTGGTTCGGGTCTTGATAATTGGTCAAACCTAAAGTCAACATTCCAAAATAATAAATGTTACGAGATAACTCAATAAAATTTAATAAGACTTAACCAAGTATGTAGTTCTATTGTTTTAGAACTAACAACGTCCATTAAGCGAGTGTTCGGTTTTGTCGGTCCAAACTTTGTTATAAGATCAAGTCGGATTCAACATTCCAAGTACTTTAAGAAAATAATTAAAATCAGTTTATAAATGATTTATAAAGTAATATACAAGTCTTGATAGCTAAAACACACTTGTGTGTCTTAAACGAGTGAAAATCGGTTTAGTTCGGTTTGGTTCGGTTTCCATCTCACAATAAGTACATGGATGGTTGCCACATGCCCATATATCAAAGAACTTATATAATAATTTATATTTGAAGATATTTAAGTTTTACAACCAAAAAGTCAACAATAAAGTCTTTAAACGAAAGTTTGGTTTTCGGTTCGGATCCTGTTTTGGGTTAAGACCGAGGTTAGATTTCACATACCCATAATCATAGAACTTATAAAAATGATTTTAGAAACTTAAATCTAACATAAAGCATGTTTAAAAAATTATTTAACAAAACTAGTAAACAAGTTCGGTTTACGGTTTAGAGCTATTTACGGTTAAACCGAGGCTAATCTCTACAAACCCATAAATGAAACTTCATAAATATGATATACAAACTAAATGAGCAGAAGTTAAGCATGGTTAATATGTATAAACAAGTTATATAATTATATATATATATATCAAGGACTACGAAAGTCCTCCATGTAGCCTTGCCTTACAAGGCCCGACACTCCACCGACCGAGGCCGGAAAAGTGACCACCAAAGGTAACAAGGGATGTATATTATATATATGTTGTAACAACAAGCTTGAATCATAAGGAGTTAGTAGAAATCAAAGGAAACCCGTGTTTCAAACAAGTAAGAATCTTGAAGGTTGGAGCTTAAAACTTAGGTTAAGAGTGTTTGATGAGTATGAGCAGGTTCAAATGAGTGGTGAGGCTTGGTTTTATGAAGGATAAGGTGTTAAGGTTATCCATAAGGTTGCTTTAGAGATTTCTAAGCATTTTGATTGGTTTAGAGGGTCAAACATGTGATATAACAAGCCGAAAAACAAACTAGTTGCATCAGTAGCCCCTTAGGGCCGCACGACCGACCTCCCTACCCCGCCGCGTGGACGGCGTGTTTGGGGTGGGGTGGGTTAGCCCAGCTCGTCTTGTGTGGTTCGTTATGCGTCCCGAAAGTTTGTTTTTGATGTAATTTGATCGTTTTAAATGCGCTTTCGAATCCGTAAAAGGGGGGTTTCAAATTGAACAAATGGGAATGAATTAGTAACATAAAATCCAATATTTTATATATTTGAAATATTCGGGATATAAATCGGGTCGGTTTACATAATAAACAAATACACAAACGAATACAAATAGGACTCGAAATTGACGAATGTCACAACTGTCCCTCCTATCCGATCAATCTTTCACGGATTAACTCTCACAACCCAAACACTTTGAGCCTTCACAACTCTACTCGAACAAACCCGTTGTAGATTTGGCTTGAGTTTTTGAACCTCTCACAGGTTCGTCTTCTCTCCAGTGGTGATTCAACAGGCCTTCGATTGTATACACTCAGATACCAATTGTTGGAATAATTGGATCAAGAACACTATATTTTGTGAGAATTCCTCACGATTCTTTCAATATTATGAAAAATGAAAAACCACTAAAAACAATTAAGTCTAGACCCTCTATTTACACTAATCAAAACATGATAAACAAGTAACCCAAATCTAATCCAACTAAAACTCAAACTCAAATAAAATAATTAAAATAAATCAAACTTTTCACTTAACCCCCTTCAATTTTATTTTAAGCTCATTTCAGGATTAACTTTCATATCTAACCTAGGCAACCTTCAGCCCTTCACACCCCTTTACTCTTAAATTAGATCAAATTCTACTCTCATATAAAAAATATAAAATGTAAGGCACTTGTTTAGTTAAGGTATTGAGTGTTTAGTTACGGTTTCTGTCCCTTGGTCGTTTGAATATAAAGAAACTTAATTTTTGTTATAAGAAGAATGCTAAAAACAACTTAACTTTTGCATGGAGTTAATGAATAAAAATGAGGGAGTAAAAAGATGAAACTACAACAAAAATGGCTTTTTAGTACGCACAAAAGCGTCCTAAAAAACAATTTTATAGGACCTTTCATTTAATATAACCAACGAGAAAAACGTTACATGTAAAGGGGTCGTAATAAGTCTCGGAACTCAAAAAGCGTCCTGATATCCCAAATATATTTATGAAACCAATTTTATGGTTGCATAAAATATCCATAAACAACCCAAAAAGCGTCCCAATAATAACATATTAGGACACTTTTACGATGTTTACATGTGTTTGCCCGCTTTTAATATTTTGATACACATACAAGCGTCCTTAAAATTAATTAGTAAGACCCTTATGATGTAACATTATAGATATTTTAGTGCCAAGAAAAAAGTCCTAATATCCCAAATAAGATTATGAAACCAATTTTATGATCACATAATATATTCATTAATAACCCAAAAATCCCAATAAAAACATATTAAGACACTTTTACAATGTTTTAACATGTGTTAACCTAATTATAAACTTTTGACACACATACAAGTGTCCTTAAAAATTAATTTATAGGACCCTTATGATGGAACATTATATTACCAAGAAAATGGTCCTAATATCCCAAACAAAATTACGAAACTAAATTTTATGCTCGCATAATATGTCTATAAAAAACTAAAACAACGTTCTAAAAAACATATTACGACGCTTTTACAATGTCCTAACGTTTAATAGGACAAAAATTCGAAGTCCTAACAAATCATATTATACAACCCTTTTAAGCGTCCACACACAATTTTACGATACGTTTATGGACATCTAAATATTGAAAGAAATAAAACTTCATTATATTAAATAAGCTTGTTCATAACGAAAACAAAAAAACATAAATAAGTTATAATACTGTCCAACATAAACTCTTGTAACATTCAACAAAAAAATTAAAAGCAATAAAAGAAATATTAAACACCATAAAATCCGAGCACCTAGACCATACATGACTGCATCACCATTTTGATCTTTACCCATTACCTTAGAAAAAACATCATCTGGTCTAGATTTATCGGTCGAACTCTCAGAAAGATTAGAACTAAGGGGGTGTTTGTTTTTTCTTCAAACATCTTCAAGGAGCTAATGTCTGCAGGCGCGCAGACATTACCCTTGAAGACTGTTTGTTTTTTTTCTTAAAACAGATCTGAAGTTATCTTCTTTCATCTTAAAAGAAAAGCAAGGAAATCTTGCTTAAAACATCTTCACAAAAAAACCTTTGCAGCCACCCTCTCATCCACTGCTCCTACCACCGTCCGCCAACACCACCACCCACCGTACGCCGCCACCACCACCCCCGTACCCCGCCGCCACCGTCCACCACCATCCACCGCCACCACCACCACCACCGTCCACCACCCACCATCCATCACCACCACCGTCCACCACCCACCATCCATCACCACCACCGTCCGCCACCACCACCACCATCCATCACCGCCACCACCACCATCCATCACCCACCACCACCACCATCCATCACCGCCACCACCACCACCATCCATCACCGCCACCACCACCGTCCACCACCCACCATCCATCACCACCACCGTCCACCACCCACCATCCATCACCACCACCGTCCGCCACCACCACCACCATCCATCACCACCACCGTCCACCACCCACCATCCATCACCACCACCATCCATCACCACCACCACCATCCATCACCGCCACCACCACCATCCATCACCCACCACCACCACCATCCATCACCACCACCGTCCACCACCAACCAAAACCATCCATCACCACCACCCATTGTCCACCACCACCATCCACCGCCACTACCCACCGTCCGCCGCCACTACCACCATCCACCACCACCACCTTCCACCACCCACCAAAACCAAATCGGCATGGCAAGCAAAGACTAAAAACTAGATGTAACTTGAATAAATGACTTCTATCTTGTGAGATAAGTTTGACAGTTATGCAGACAGTATCAGCTTATAAAAACAAACAGTCTTATATTTTCAGCTTGCAGATCTTCAGACCACATCTTCAGTTGCAGACATGAAAACAGATGAAATCAGCTTGCAGACAGTTTATGTCTGCAAAAACAAACAGCACCTAAGTTGTTGCATTTGTGTATGTATTAGATATAATAACAAAAATAAGATATGTATTTTTAACACCACAATGATTATGCATCTTATAAAGGTTAAAATTATATGACCATATTGTAAAATGTCCTATTAAGTTACGTTCTTATATGACTTCAACTAGAAAGGGTCCTATAACACCGAACATTTATGACTTAACTACAAAGTGTCCTATTAAGTTATATTATAATAAGACCTCCAGTGATAAAGTGTTCTATTACATTACCACAAAATGAGACACCAACAACTACATGTCTTATAGATTACTTTATTAGGATTTACATTTTAAGTATCTTATTAAGTTATATGATAATACGACCACAAAAAATCATCCATCCTATTATATAACTTTTTAGGACACCGGTTCTGTAGTGTATATTGTAAAAGGACCCCAAATGTTCATTTGCCCTATTAAATGGATTTTAGGACTCTATTTTACAAGTGTCCCACACAAAATGTTCTAAAAAACCCTTTTTGTTGTAGTGTGAACATCAATCTTCACTCTTTTTTTCCAATATCATTTGGAAGTTAGAAGCATCCATGATACCTGAGTAAATTTTTTTGAGACGAGATGTCATCCGTCCATACTGATTTTAACAGCTATAGACCTGACTCAATCAAGAACACCCGTCTTAACTCTTAGTTAGCAAAGTCGACCCAAAACTAGGTAACGAAGGACGTATGAATCTTGCATAAGAGATTCTCAAAATAGTCTACTGGAGCATTGTCTTTATCAAAAACAAAAAAAAACAAAAAAAAAAAAAAATCGGACCAGCAGACTTCAACGTATGTGGATCAAGTCTTTTAGGAGGGAGACTAGCCCATTTGAGTCCAATAAATAAAAGTTTGCATATAACTAACATTTATTAAAATTTGTAAGTTAACTTATATAATTTTGTTTTTCTTTCTTGTTTGATTTTGTTTAAACTATCAAATTCTTAATCCTGATCGCTAAATTTGGAAACTTTAAAATTGATTTGACTTGTAAGTTATTTGTTTAGTTTATAAAACAAGCATTGGATGGATAATAATGACTTTTATGTAATAAAATGGGAGTAGAATACTTTAGGATTTCAAAATTGTCTCATTCAAACACATCTTTGATCATGTATTTGGAAGTCTAACACGTCTTTGACGACATTAATTTGACTATGTGTTTGTAAAGCATGTAACGTGTTAGACGCTCTGGTCGCTCCCCACTAGAGTGGGCACGTAAACCGGTTAACCGAACCGACCCAAAAATCAAACCGAAACTGAACCGGTTTGAAACCGATTATGTAGAAACCGGTTTGGAACCGGTTTGTAATTTTTCCACCAAAACCGATTCCAAACCGGTTAACCGAACCGAAACCGATCAAACCCGAACTGAAACCGGTCATAACCAGTTTTGACTTTTATAGACCAAACCGAACCAGTTTTAACCTAAACCGGGTTGTGGACCTCTACTCCCCACCCCTATTGAGTCACCAGATTGCTTCATCTACAGTTGATGAACTCTCATTGAATTAACCCAGTTTTGACCCGTTTATGTTATAAATCTCACGGTCACGGGTCTCATCAAACCCGAATAACCTTACACGGGTCATAACAGCTCTTTGAAGGTGATATTATTAGAATCCTAAAATTTGAGGAATAAAAATGGAATATCTTTCCAACGTAAGAACATTTTGAGAATTTTAGCTTTTCTTTTCATAGTTGGCTAGGAGCGTTTAGAAAATCCGAAATCCAAGAAAATAACGAAATCCGAACCAAAACTCGAATAATCTTATCCGAATAACTAATTTGGTTTTGGATAGGGGTTTCAAAAAAATCTGATAGTTTGGATTATTCGGATATCCGAATAATCCAAATAAATCACATGAGTTTTAATTATTTGAAATTTGGTTTTATTCGCTTAATGTATTAACTTTTAGAATGATGATGGATCATGGATATGGTTAGAATTTTGTTTGAATTTTGGCTTTTATTTGTGTATGTTTTATTTTTATTTTCTGGTTTTGTATTTTTATTTAATTAGACGTTTGTTTGAATGTTTGTTATACAGTTTATTTCGAGTTATTCGGATTATTTTGGATTATCCGAATCCATCCGAAATTAATTCAGATCATATTCATATCGGACAGGAACATCCCTAACTTAGATCAGATAGGATCAGACTTCGGAAAAGGTCCTAAAAATTTATAATCCGAACAATCTACTCCAAATAAACTGAATAATCTATTATTCGATCCGATTAACCCCTCTAGTTTCAAATGAGTCAAATTAAGTTCCTTGCATAGTTGCGTACGCATTTTGCTGTTTGTCGTTACTTTCAAGTGGTAATGTGGTATATTAAATGTTGTGATGGAATATGCATTTATTGCTTCTTATCTATGGCAACTTGTTTTGTCCATGCTCGGTAGGAGTGGACATTTAAGTGACTTGTGATAGATTGATAGGTAAAGACATTTAGGAGATGTTTCAACCAATATAGATTTGTACATTTATATAACTTGTTAATGTTTTTGGGATGTGTTATTCATACACCCTTTATAGGGTGTATATAGAGAAAACATGTGTGTTAAAAGGGTATGTGAATATCTAAAAATGATGTATGAATAACCATTGCCATGTTTTTTGTGAACTACAATACGGACCACATTGTAATTACTTGTAATCCGCAATAAAAGAGATCTAAAACGTTACATGATGGTACACTCTATAATCTATATGAAGTTGACAATTGGTATTGTCGAATGTTTAAAATTACAAAGTGACAATTATAAATTGAAACTAACGACTTAAGAAAACATGTAAATTATTTTAACCAATGATCTATGCTATTTAGACTATTATGAAAAAATAAATTTGCTAAATTTTAGGGAAAGTGTATAGTGATGAAAACGAAGCAGAATTTGGTGTAATCCGGGTTTGACAAGTAGTTTATGCCACATACGACATCATCATATGATGCGTCTCGTCGAGAACTTTTCGTTTGTTGCTTACATGCCCCAACCCATAACTTTACTTGTAAACCATGTTATGCTATTTTTAGGTTTAGTCTTCTTATGCCTTCGTTTTCATGTGTTTAGCCGGTCTATTCAAAGTCTACTAACTCTTGAATCATTCTTGGTTGTGGGTCATCCTTCATCGCTCTAATACCAAAATGCAACGACCCAACAAATCCAAACGAGTATCGTCCGATTAGTCTCATTGCTATAAGCAAAGTCATCTCCAAAGTACTTGCAAAATTCTCCCTAAAACGTGCCCACTACACATGGTCTAAGTGTTTCTGAGTAAAGAAGAGAAAAATGATATTGTTTATAAGTAAATTTTGATATACACTGTTCATACTTTATAACTTTTTAATATTTGTTGAAAGTAGTTGTAAGTAGATTATATATAAAATAGTATTTAATTAAAAATAATAGAGAAAATGAAGTGATTTTTAATGTACATATAACATGTAGATAGAAAATATACAGAGAATTCTTTTATATGGATAGGTATAGAGAATCGAACGAGAATATGAACTTTATTTATTGGATTTTAACTTTTGTGACATTTTTGAACTTATGTTACCAAGTATGACATTTGCGTTTATTAATGAGAAATTGTTAAGAAGCTTTAAATTATGTGAGGGAACTACAGAGTGGTTGTTAGTGGAGAAGAGATAATGTTATTATTTAAATAAATTTGGAAAAACATTGTTCATATGCTACAACTTTTTAATGTTTTTAGGAGGTGGTTAGTTGACAGGCCATGCGTTTGTTTTACGGGCTGTTGAAAGTGACGGACCATTCATTTATTTTACGGGCTACTGAAAGTGACTTTGGGTATACTTATTTGTGATAGAGTATAGACAACAACTCTAAATAGTACATAGTTAAAATTATGTAATTCGAGTATGTATTGCACGTGACTACGTGTTACTCTTTATTTACACAAGTTGACATCATAAAAGAGTTAACAAAGTGTAAATATATCATAATAAAACTATAAATTTGTTAAATGTGTGGTAAACGAGTTAAACTTATAAAATTTGTATATAATCTAATACATTAACTTGTTAAATTGTATTACAATCTAATTACATAAATACTACACATCTAATTAAATATGTTACACAAACAAACTCTAATTAATAGTTATTCAAAATCTGATAATTTCTTTAACTTCAGTCTTCATATTAGGGTTAATTATCAATTATCACCAAGTTGACAAAGTAACTCTGGGTTCATTTATGGCGGCAAGCCTTCCTTGGTGTTTAATAATGTAGTCTCCACAATTTAGGGGTCTTCACAAATAGAGAAATATTTCAGAATACATAATTCTAACTTTAATATTACTATTTACATTAGAAACATTTTTTTTTCATTAGTTTGATTTTGTTAAGGGGTTTCAAACAACTAAGATAAATGTTTTAGACTTAATCAAGTTTTAACAAAAAGTAGGAGTGGACCTACCCTTGTAGGGGGGGGGGGGGGTCGGTTGTCCACTATGAAAAGTATTATTTTAGTACTATTATAGTGTAAAAATCTCGACCCTAATTAGTATATAACAATAGTCAACTAAGAAAATTTATGACTTGTGAAAAATTTCTTGGGCCATCACTTATAGAACACGGGTGATATGAATTTTCGGTTTGTTATGAAATTATTGATTTGTAGTATTTTGTGTGTGTATATATATATAAGGCTGATGCTAAAAGTATGCAAAATAAAATACAATTATTAATATCTTACATATCTTTGTCAAGAGCCCAAATTAAATAATTATTCGAGTCCTACATTATTTGATTAACTTGTTTACCTTAATTTATTAATGCTTTGAATTCAATATTCCCTACACCGAATGCCATTTTTAAACATCATCAAAACGTCACAAAAGTATAAGAAAATAATAGTATCAAATATTCAAATATATGATAAGATTTGGCCATTTGGGTTTCGGAAAAAAAAAGGAATTAAACTTGGTCAAAATATCACATTTGACCACATACTGCACTCACTATAAATGTGGTTAGCCGACGTAGACTAACGAGCTAACAATTAATATATTACTCACTAATTATAAGAATAAATTATACAATAACTCTCTCTAGTTCATTCAAAGTTCAAAATTTGTTTTTAATTAAAGTATTGAAAATTAGCCTTGCATTTTGAAAATTAACACTTTATTCTTTGTATTTTTTCCATTAAAATCAAATCTAACACACTAAAAATAAGTACATTTTTTGAAAGACATGATCTTATACGTAAGAGGATGTGTTTTCATTCGATAAAACATATATAATTAAAAGCAATCTTTCATTTGATACTTATTGCAATTTCTGTTAAATAATGAGCTATCTTAAACAGACTATTAAGGGGCTGTTTGTTTAGCTCTTAATAAGGCTCTTAATGGTTCAGACCTCTTACTGGTTCAGCACTTAATGGTTTAGACTGTTTGTTTCGCGAACAAATTTTTGAATCATTCAGACATTTGCCTCTGAATTGGTAAGCATTATACTGAGTCTGAATGGTTAAGACCTCTTATCTGAATTGGTCAGACATTTGTCTTTGAATGTTTAAACATTATATTGGCTCTTATTGATTTAGACCTCTTATTAGTTCAGCACTTAACGATTCAGACCTCTTACTGGTTCAACACTTACCCATTCAGAAGTTGCCAAACAGCCCTTAAATCTTTTATCACTAATGGGACATATATAATATCTAATACCCTAAAAAAGATTTTGTGACAACACATCTATCGCACCATAACATTGCCCATTTTAATTAGGATGTACCACAATCGATTCATGAATTTGCTTATGGTTGCTTAGGTGGATACCTCCACTTAGGTCACCCGCATGATATTACTTCCAACTAAGCACGATTAACTGTAAAGTTCTTCTCTCATTGATTATCATTACATGTCAAAAACGCATTATAATAAAGAAGGTATTCATCTCCTTATAAATAAGTATTTGTTCTCTCCCCAACTGATGTGGATCGAATGCTACATATTTATTTAAAAGTAGTTTTTAAAAGATATTAGTTAAAGAAATTGTATTATTCACCTTGTTGGACCTTGTATTATGTGCAAGCAAAGGATATCATGCATAGTACATTTGTTATGCTATAATGTAGAACGAACAAATCATTAAGTTTTCGCTATAAGGGGGGACGGGGCACCGCGTGAAGGGTGCTCCATCACACGTGATGGGTTTTGCACACCGCCGCCAGTGTCTTGTCAAGCTTGAGTGATGAGATTTGCGTGATGGCCATCACGCGTGTGATGGGGTGAAAACCAAGGAATGAAGCCGTTGGATGGATTACTTCATCACATCCATCACACACCACACACCACACCACACAACCACCCATAGTAAAAAACCATCACATGTGATGGATTTGAGGTTGGTGATGTGGCACCATTTGATTGGGTGGGGTGTGTGATGAGTGATAACCACCCCTCCCCCCTAATCTGAATTTGATGTCCACCGAGCTTTGTTATAAATCCACTCCGTCACTACGTGGCTGGTATCGAACCATGTACACTTGAAGATCACAACGATGACGAATGTCGTAGAATTTGACCTCAAAGACCCCTAATCAAGCAATCCATTCAAACTTCGCCTCATTGCAAGATCAAACAACCCTAAATCATATGATAAGGTTTACAGTGGCTTTGTTCACCACGGCTTCGAGACATAATTATCAGTGGTTGTCATTCTTTTAATACATCTATTTTCTATTTGTAAATATTGACAGTCAAATTCTACAAAAGAGCCCATACATAATCATTGCGGATGTTCCGCGGGCAATGAGTTTTTATCAAAACCCACAAAATCTTGAACATGAGATTTTTATTATAAACTTTAACGTATTTCATCGGTAATTACCAACAGACTGAAACCATCGATAACTAGTCATTAGTGATACTATTCCTTTTCTTGGTAGCGGTCGTGATGAGTTGCAAAAACTAGAAACTAATAATGTAATTCTGTTATAAATGTAATATTGCTCTCAAGGGGAGTTATATATTTATAACACTCCCCTTGGTCGTCAACATAATACGCTTAAAGATGTTGACTAATTAAAAACCTTGCTAGAAAAACCCAGTGGGACAAAACCATAGATTATTTTAATACGTACGTCGTAGATTATTTTAACTGAATCTACAAATATTATTTTGTTGGATTGTCTTGAACACAATCGAAACTCAGTCAAGATAATTAAGTATTCAAAATAAACGTTGAACATCAATAATTGAATTGGCATGGGACATTCTATATATACATCTCTCTCTATATCTATCTATATATACACACACCAAAAAACAGAACACAAAAACACTAACTAAAACATAAAATGGATCAAATTACATACTCATCATCATCATCTTCTTCTTCATCAAACAACCATCCACCAAAAACAGTAAAATCGAGCCGACCATCGTACACTGATTCTCTCCATTCGGTCCGCAAACAAACCCTGAAACCTATCACAAAGCAGTTCATCGCCCCATTGCCACCCACACCAGCTAAAGTTTACAAAGTCAGCTCTTCCAATTTCAAACAAGTCGTTCGTATGCTCACTAGTACCTGTACCCCGGAGTTTCAATCTCCGCCTATACGCCGCTTGAAAGACGTCGCTCCACCGCCTCCTATCCTGTCCACAATACCAAAACCAACGGTATTTTGCAAACCACCACAACTGTCATCAACGATCACTTTGTCCCCGGATTTTTCTAAATTATTGAATGAAACACTTAATACCAATAGTTTAATTTCAAGTTCACCTGTGATGGACTATTTTGAAAGTTTGAGTCCCCTAGGGTTAACTTTATCACCTGCTCCACGGTCTTATGATCAATCCGGTGTTGCGGTCATGAGTCCGTTAGGGTTCATGAGTTTGTCACCATCTTCATTATCATGGTGTTCTTCGGTGCTTCTTAGCCCTACAAACTTCTAGCTTTATGTAGTTTTATAATTTTTTTGGTTTTTTTTTCATCTTGTTTCAAGACAGTTTTTTGTATTGCATCTGTTTGTTTACATTAATGTTGTTGCACTCTCTGAAAATCTATACCGGTCAACATCAAATATGTATACATAGAAAAAAAAAGTTGAAAAATTGACCAGTTGTGTCGCTAACCTGTTTTGGAATATTGCAAAATCAAGTATGTTATAAACTAAGTAATTGATCTTGAAGTCAAAGCATTACAATGCATAATTCGTTAGACTCGGCTAAGTAGCTCCACAGTCTCATAAGTCAGGCGCGAGAAAACCAAAAGTATAAACTGTAAAAGAAATTAATAAACACGTGTTGGTTGTCAAGACACAATTTCAATTCAAGAGGGATTAGTGTCACAACTTATTGCTCATTCGTCTTTTATTTCAATGTATAAGAATATATATTTAATGGCTGTTAAAAATGAAACAATAAAAAAAGTCAACACTATCAAGTATTAAAGCAAAAGTGGCTAGATCTGAAACTTACGCCAGATGACATGGTGATGTCGTTTGATCTTGAAAATGAATTGAAACAAATCGGTGTTGCGGCGGCTCTCATGTTTTTACTAGCATCTGATTTCAACGCAAAGCAACAATTGTATTTGAGTTTTATATGTCAAAGATCGCTAAATTCTAATATTAAAGTCAAACAAACATTTTTGTCCGTAAATGTGTTAAAATTAGTTACATTTCATACTAATTTTTAGTGGATCATGTTAGTCATGCATGCTTTACTGATAATTGATATTTAAGTAGACTAGTTACATTTTATTTATTGTGGATCATGAAAGATCTTGATTACATAATCCTTTTTAAGCATTTATACAAATAATATACGGTTCTCACCATTCTATTTAAAACTGGTATTGAACGAGCCTAGCTTTTAATAATTTATAAAAATGACAGAAATACTTTAATTAGCTTTACTATATGGTATAGCATATATAAAACTTGAAACTTAATGGACATATATTAAATACCCGATAACTTAAAAACTTGGATGAATAACACTTTAGTTCTATTGGACCGTCTTGTCACGTGTCACTTGGGTATTAGGTCATTTCTTGTTTAGACCATCGTCAATCCATTAATAAAATAAAGGAAAATTAGATTTTAACTATCGCAACTTAATGCAGTTGGCCGATAATAATCCCAACTTTGAAAATAGCTGTCACTGGTCTCAACTTTCACACTATTTGTTTTCACTAGACCTCTGTTAAAAAAAACTTAACGAAGTTAAGTTTTTTTCAAATTTCAAACTGATATTTTAAGGCTTTTGATCGGAATGAGGATACGAGTCGATTTATGTAAAACTTAACTTCAAACGATTGTCCAAACGACTAAAGGATGCCTCAATTCTGGTGTTTAAACTTTTATTTAACAAAAATCAATTTGTTTGAAACGGCGTTTCGAGTTAAGTTTTACATAAATCGACTCGTATCCCCATTACGATCAAAAGCTCTAAAATATCAGTTTGAAATTTGAAAAAAACTTAACTTTGTTAAGTTTTTTTTTTTTAACGGAGGTCCAGTGAAAACAAATAGTGTGAAAGTTGGAACCAGTGACAACTATTTTCAAAGTTGGGATTATTATCGGCCAACTGCATTAAGTTGGGATTACTAAAATCCAATTTTCATAAAATAAATTAAAAGATGGGATGCAGATGTAGTTATTATGTCATAATAAGTTGAGTTTTTTACCAAGTGGGTGTAGTTGAAATAAATATTTACCAATTTAGTGTATTTTGAAAACTATTTACCAAAATAGGTATATTCTTGAAACTTGTTTGTCTCTCTCCTATTATAATTGGATAAACCAAATTCACTATATTTAAACTAAAATAATGCTTAAATAAAATTAAATAATATAGAATACTGCTATTTTTTTAATTATTTATTGTAATTAGTTTAGCAGTCATTTAATCATTTATTTAAATATTATCATACGAAAAATCATGATTAAAAAATAATATACTCATTTTAATTGACCCAAAAAAACCCACAAGTATTCTTTCTTAAGATTATTTTAATCATCCTAACAAGTTATTTTCTTTTAAAATAAATAATCTACCGTATTAAAAAAACAATTTAAAGTATTAGTATTGTTTTATTATATATAAAAGTCTGTTTGTTATCCTAATTAATATTATCATAACAACCAGAAGCTGGGTGAAGATTAGGGTCTGTTAAGTTTTTTTCTTTTATATTTTTCAAGTTATCTTATTCTTATTTTTAATATAGTGGACGTGGCCACACCTGAAAAATATTTTTCAATTTTTAATTAACTCTCTTTTTTGAATAATTATCTTTTGAGTTTTGTCTATCATTTGGTGTATGTGCTAGTGTGCGAGTTTTGTAATGTAAGTTTTGACGTTACATATTAAAAAATAATAATGAAATGTATACGTTTTGATAAATTTTTGCTTACACTACGACTATATTTTTTTTTTTGGTTTTCTCTTTCGTTTGTTGTAGCGGGTGTATCGAAATCGAAAATTTTACTACTTTCATATCATATAATTAACATTTAACCAAATGTCTTTTAATAATTTTCAAATGTTTTTTGCATTTCGTTTTTTAAGCATCGCAAATAACCGAATCGATACCTTTAGCTATCATAATGCTCGAGTAACGTAAAACCATCATATTTCTAATATTAAACATATCCTAATAGTTAAAATATTAGTAGAAAAATAACATTGAGTTGAGTTAATAAATGCTTGAACAACAAAAAGAAAATCATTTTAGTTCGAAATTACAAAAGGCAAGGTTGTTAGTTTCATATTATTATATAATATTTTTGTGAATAAAATTATTATTTTAACATTATTTTAGTTTAAATATAGTGAATTTGGTTTATCTAATTATAATAGAAGAGAGACAAACAACTTACAAGAATATACCCATTTTGATAAATAGTTTTTAAACTACACCAAATTGGTAAATATTTATTCTAACTACACCCATTTGGTAAAAAATTCATAATAAGTTAAGTTAAAATAACAGTCATTAAATAGTACTAATAGTTTACTTCAATAAAATTTAGCATTAACACAGCGATAGACATTTTAATAATCCTGCAGAGACTTTTTAACTAGTTTAATATAAAATATTACCAAGTAAAATTGTGTTACACTTAAAACACTGTAAACGTTTGAAACAGTCAAGGATAATTAACGTACATATTATATTTAAGTAAAACGTCAAAACAACTTGCATGCCATGCAGTCGGACACAATAATTGACCAATGACATTCTATCTCTATATATACAAATCCACCAAAAAAATCAGAAAACACAAGCTCTAAACACATAAAAACATAAAATGGTTCAAATTATCTACTCATCATCACCACCATCATCATCATCATCATCTTCTTCTTCTTCTTCAAGCAATCGTCCACCAAAAATAATAAAATTTAGTCGCCCATCACACGCCGATTCTCTCCATTCTATCCGTAAACCGACCCGAAAACCTATCGCCAAGCAATTTATCGCACCATTGCCGCCAACACCACATAAAGTTTATGAAGTTAAACCTTCCGAATTCAAACAAGTCGTTCATATGCTCACCAGCACCCCAGAGTTCCAATCTCCATCTGCACGCCGCCTTAAAGATATCGCTCCACCGCCTCTAAACCTTCCTACAATACCACCACCATCATCTGCTGGTGGAGAAACCGCCAATATGTTTATTTTAAAGCCACCTGCGATGGACTTTTATGAAAGTTTGAGTCCCTTGGGTTTAAATTTATCGCCTGCATCGCGGTCTTATGATCAATTCGGGGCTGCGGTCATAAGCCCATTAGGGTTGAATTTGTCACCATCGTCATTGTCTTGGTGTTGTTCAGTGCTTCTGAGTCCCACCAACCTTTCTGGGTTCAATCAAAGCCCCATCCTCTAGCTTCATGTTATTTTTTGGATTTGTCTTCATCCAATTAATTTCAATGTAATTTATTGTGAAAATATGTTACAGATTCTTTGGTTTGTACTAATTAGTGGTTTAATTAGGATTCTGTTAAGTGATTTTTTGAAAGTTCCGCTACTTCTAGCCCTGTTTTAGATATTATGATTTCACAAACAAACAAAAAATGTTTGAACCTTGAGTTTACCTGTTAGAAATATTGTATAAAAATGAGCTTTTTTATTTACGTATAAAACTATTTTACAAATATTGGACAGAGTAATTTAAATACTATTCCGGCTAATGTAAGGGTTAACTATTTAGTTTGTGTTTTATGCTAAGATAGCTTCGCAATGAATCAAATGGCATCCAAAATAGAGCTAAGATAAATGAGATATTTATGGTCGAAGTCAAGTGTTTGAATATATAACTTAAGTTGTCAAAACTGTAATAAAATAAGAGAAAGAAGCAGGAGCTTGCCTCTAATAGGAGGAGGGACAAAGCCTCGAATGTTTTATGACAAAGAACACTCTTCACTAATTGTTTTCACTAGACGAAGACATCATCATCATCATCGTACTTAGTATATCTCACCAACATCAAAGTTATGGTTGGGTCTCAGGAGGGTAAGACGTAGACAACCTTACCTCTACCCTTTAGGAATAGAGATGCTGCTTCCGGTGAGACCCCCCGACCCGATAGCAGTTTTGCATCAAGCCTTGGACATAAGGCATATAACACTCAACCATCGGGGCACCGCCGATTGGTGCATGTACCATTGTCTTTCGGCTATCAACGCCACCACATGATGCCTGATTAACCTTCCGCCACTTTTAACGTTATTTTCATTAGATTAGTAGAATAACATCAAAATTAGTGCACTTTCACTTTTGCCCACCCGAGGGTTCACACATATATACATTATATGTGCGCACCGCAAGCAAGGCGATTTTCATTAAACGAAGAGACACAAATTAAATCTTAACTGGCACATGAAGTGCGGCGTGGGCTATAGCTGATAGTTGCCTTTGTGTTTTAAACCGGTGCTTTATCTAGTGTGATTGCCAAGCGGTTCATGGCACCCTTTGCCCTTGCATTGCAGAGATGCTTTTGGGCTTTAAATCTTGTGTGTCATATCTAAGATAGGCGGCTATGGACATGGCGTGCATGCGTGCCTCCCCTGATTCAACTAGCATGCGGTGCATACGTGTGGTATGCCACCTTTTGGTGTGTGCTGCTCGAGTGGTGGACTAGAACAAGATTGATGTGGTGGGGTTATATGGCATGAACGCGACACCTCATCTACCTTAGCTCGAACATGCAGTGTAGCGTGGGCAATAACTAAGAGTTAGCTTTGTGTTTTATCTTCGTGCCTCATCAGGCCCAATTTGTAGGGCCTAGGAGATCACGATTCAACCAACTATCAAAAACACACATGAACAACTGAACTTGAATTATACGAACATAGTTGTTACAAGACACGTACATCGACGACCTATATACATCCAACCAACATAGTGGTAAAATAACTAGCCTAGCGGTTATATAACTACTTGATAGTTATATAACTAACTTATAACCTCAAGTAACCATCTAATATTTACATCAAGACCCCTAACTTACAAATGTTACATAAAGCACCATAAATTATACTTTTTACTAATTACAAATTTGACCTGCAACATTCTATCAAACTTGATCAAACAAATAAGGCCAACATTCAACCCCCCCCCCCCCCGGTGGCCAAATTGTTGATCCAAGTTTGAGTCCTCTTTAGTTGGTCTTTATCAATCTTATCTTGTATTTTCTTGCATCTTCATGGTTCTATGAATGGCATTCCTTCCTTGAATTCACTCGTCGCTTTCCTTGTGAACGCCTTGTGCAACCTTCGACAAAAAAAGGTTTATGGTCGGATTCCTTTTAGCCTCATGCTGATCTTCGGTTTTCCCCAGCTAGATTGCATGCGAAAGTACTACCCGCCATTTATTAATGATCAAACGACACTCGGTCAACCCCAAACCATTTATTTTCTTTGTTTCTAATATATTTGGATTCAAACAAGCCATTTGTAAGCCTCCTGCACGATTAGGACTAAACCCTAGGATTCCAACCACCCTTAGTGATGGTTTATTTCTCAAACATGAATTCAAAAACATATCATTTCCACTCCGCATCCACATCCTTTAGCTGCTTTGATGCTGCACGGCATTTTCCTGTAACATCGTCAAAATATCGGAGCAATAGTACCAAGTTCAAAAAGATAAAGGACCAAAAGTGACAAGTTCTAAAACCTATGGCTAAAAATAAAAATTTTGATTTCTTGATTGATCGCGATAAGCGACGAACTTGGAAGCAACTCCATCGTGAAAATATCAGAGCAATAATACCAAGTTCAAAAAGATAAAGGACCAAAAGTGACAAGTTCTAAAACCTAGGGCTAAAAATAAAAATTCTGATTTCTTGACTGATCGCGATACGCGACGGACTTGGAACCAACTCCATCGCGTATCACGATTGGGTTATCTGACAACGAGAGACATGTCTCGCCACGTGTTCACACGTGGCATAATATCCGCCACGTGTCACCACGCGGCACTGCGTTCGCCACGTGGCAGCCCGAGTGGTAACGGGCTAACCTTACGTCGTGATACGCGACGGGGTTCTCTGGTGACCATCGCATATCGCGATGGGTCACCAGATTTGCCTATAAAAGGGGGCCATCGGCCTCCCTTTCCATCACACCAAATCACAGCAGCTCACTCTCTCTAAGAATATCCCCCTCTATCTCTAGAAATCGCCTCATAAAAAGTGTTGCAACGTACCTCGATTTCTGTGACCAAAAACCCGACGTTCCTCGAAGTACGTGCCATAACCCGACGACGTTATTTTGAAGTGCAAGCCATTCCGAGACGACCCGACGACCTGCCTTGATAAGCGTGCTGACGAGTCTTGAAGATTGGTGTGCATCGTTTTGCGTGCCAAGGGTTGATCAAGGAAGCTCAAGAAAACGATAAGGCGTTGAAGTGCTGCTCGATTGTCTAGGATTAATATAAGTCAAGCAAAGGTAGGCATAATTCTCGAATAAAATAATAATAAAATATTAATGGCTTAAAACCCTAATTAAGTCGAGGATATACTCGATACCTCGAAATTAACAAAAGAAAATATAACAAAGAATATAAAAGAAAAGAGATATAAATGTAAGTGATTCTTTTTTAGTAATGTTATTTAGGCTTATTATTAATATTCTTAAATAATAAATAAAAGAAAGTATACGTTTCTTAAAAAAGAAGAAGAAGAAACGTAGTGTTTTGAGAAAAATAAGATAAGTAAAACTAAAGGTTTATCTTGTAAAAGAAAAGATAAGTAAATAAGTTAAATTAAAGGTTTTTAACTTATAAAAGAAAGAAAGATATTTTAAACTAAAGGTTTAAAATAAAGAAAAGATGTTTTGAAATAAAGGTTCATAAAGAAAATATAATCGAGATAAAAATTACAAAAAGAGACTAATATAAGGTTATACTCGTACTATAGGTGCGAGATAGCAAAGAAAGGAAAGACTCAGATAGTGTATTGAAGTTGATTATTTCAACAAAGGTGAATACGCTCTAACTTTTTAAACTTGTATTAATCGAGTCAATTAAATAAATGATTACATGAGATTACGTATCTCAAAAACATTATAAACAAAAGTAATCGCTAGCCCTCAGGCTGTCGTGTACGTTTGTTTGAATCCTTACATGTGTGGTAAAAATTCGGTGGGCACACCGCGCCACACCTGGTTATGCCTCCGCCACGATGGGTCGGACCTATGTTATGTCCGAGTGAGACTGATCATGTATATACGTATTGTACCTAAGTACTGTCGAATGCTGCGGTATTTACTGAGGTGTCTTGTGTGTGGCTTAAGTTTATAATTGTGTTTTGTTTTTAAAGCTTGATTATTCTTAAGCCACGATGGGCCGGACCTAAGTTATGTCTCGAGGGATAATCAAGTAAAAGAAAATATTTTATGCGTCAGCGTGTTCACCAGCATGTGTTGCTGACGTATTTTCTAAACATTTTGCAGGTAATCAATATTAGGAGCTTAGAATGCTCGAAGTGCTTTGATATCCGATGGCTCGGATCATTTTGTTAATATTAAAATATGAAATGGTGGTTTGTAATGAACAAGTAATATTTTGTAAATGCTAACGAACTTTTAAATCCCGTGTTTTGTTTATGTAAATAATAATATTTTAATCCACGCTAAATATATTTTCTGCTTAAATCCGCTCACTCTGATTTACTTGCAAAAGTGGTATTAACATACTTGGCGTGCGACACCAAGGTCGTGGTCTGGGGTGTGACATTTCCCTTCATGCCCCCCCCAATCGATGACCACCGAGTAAGCTTCTGCCTACTCTAATTCGGTTCCAACGAACATCCGTCATTCTCACTGTCCCTGCATTTTTCGATGGATCATATTGCTGCCGCCGCCACCATAAGTCACACCGACTCGTTGGAATCTTGAACCGATTATAACCGCCATCAAAATATCAAATCCTTCATTTTATTCTTTTATATGAATTTGTTTCTCCTGAACAATAAAAATCATTTGATGTTCGAAACTTGCAGCGAACCATTTCTTATATAGCCACTTGGTTTTTGGTTCTTCAAGAACCCCCAGTAACCACAATTGAATTCTTGATTGAAGATTAAATATAAAGATCTTAATCTTTTGAACCTTCAACTCTAATACCAATGTAAGACCCAAGAGATCACGATTCAGCCAACAATCAGGAACATGACCAAGAAGAAGAAGAAGAAGGGATTAACCTGAAACACGGACTTGTATTATACGGACAACCTTGTTACAAGACACTTACATCGACGCCCTGTTTATAGCCAACCGACATGGTGGTTAAATAACTACCTGGTAGTTATATGACTAACTTATAACCGCCAACAACCGGCTAATATTTGCATCAAGACCCCCTAACTTACAAGTGTTGCATAAAACACCATACGTTACACTTTATACTAATTACAAATTTGACCTGCAACATTCTATCAAATTTGATCACACAATTAAGGTCAACACGATTGGAGTGTTATTCATGGAGCACTTTGCCCTTGGATCGCAAAGCCACCTTTGTGTTCTTAATCTGATGTGTCAGATCTAATACATAGGCATGGCGTGGATGAGGGCGCACATGCGTGCTTTACCTGCCTTAACTAGCGTGCAGTTCATACGCGTTGCGTGCAACCTTTGGGGGTGTGCTACTACTATGTCAGAACAACAACGAGAGTGATGTGGTGGATTTAAATGGTACGATCATGGCACTTTAGCCGGGTGGATCGCGTGGTGTGTAGCAGGTGACATCGTGTGCTTGGTCAAGCAACTCCGTGTGTGGAATGCGTTGTGCGATCGACTTCAGATAAAGGTAGCGCCCACGTGTGACTTGTGTAAGTAGGGCGCACAGAGTGGTGTGCTAGCGCACATCAATTACCTTTAAGGATGTTCATGAACTGAACCGAGCTGATTGGCTCGATTACAAACCATGTCGAAATTGAACGAGTGTGTTTGGAGTTTCAACAGAGCGCCAAACGACTTTCATTGTTAAGTAGTTTGGACCACCCTAAATAAGACTCAAGGCGTCAAGTGGAGTCACAGTCTCGCAGAGAACTACCGATGAAATCAAGAGTGGCAAGCTTTAATCAAATATGAGTGTTGTTTGTTAGAACTTATACATAGAGATGGTGGGTATATAGTGAGTTTGTATTTTTATAGTAATGGGCCAATTTATAGCATAGAAACTTAGATAGTGGATCAAAGCAATTGTAAATGCAATTGTATATTTATGTGTGTGTGTGTTCTAGCCAAATAAGCGAGCGTGCCATCACTCGTGCTTGGCTTGTTTACAAATCGAATCGTGCAGAAATCGAACGGGCATTTTCTAAACAATATCTATTGAGCACTAAGCTAGTTTTTAGTGTGGCACATACAACAGTTTCTCCTGTTATTCTCCTTCTGCTGAATGTAGCAACTAAACCAGAAGACAAATTCTGTTGAAGTTCATAAAACATAATTAAGGGCATTAGAGACCTTCAATATAATTTATTTTGTTTGTGTTTCTTGTTATTAGTTTCAACCCACATTTTCACTACAAAAGCGAAAGTGAACATTGCTTAGAACATACAAAAACAAAAACAAAAAAAAACTCAACAACAGAGACTTTGAGAGAGAATCTCCAAGCTATCTTCTTGTTCTTCCTTTCTTCAATTTTCGAGGTATACTTCGGGTGTTCACGTCCTCCCAACAGTAAACATTGTTTCAGTTATTGTACCTAGCGTTTCTAATAAACAGTGTTTTTGTTATTGTACCTTGCGAAACATAAGGATTCTCTTGTGAGAACCACGATCCATTTTAAAGAACTCCTGTTAAACATAAATTCTCTTAGCTTCTTAGCCAACGCCATTTGGCTTTTACAATTTCTTGCAATTTTTGTTCCTATGGTTGTATTACTTTGCTTTCTAAGGTTTTTTTTATTATAACTTATTGCCTTATTTACAATTTTAAGTTGTATGTTCTAATAAATATGCTATATTTATTTTAATTAATTAACAGTCTCCTACAACTTGTAGGTGTAACGATTGTTAATTAGAAACACAATTACGTAGCATCCATGACCTATTGGTCTAGTGTTACGGTGTCCTCCGTCACAAATGTGATGCAATTGGTTCAAATCCTTACAAATGTGTGATGCAAGATTCAGAGGAATTTAGAGGGAAAAAGATTGTTATTAAAACACACACACACAAATACATTAATAAAATATGTCTAAAAGTATTTAGTTAAATTCAAAACCAGCGCTAATCCAAAAATTCAGTGTAGCAGCAGTATGTTTATATTAAAGTTAAAACTTCATACATCCCGTTTTTCATACTTTTCAATATGAAAAACAAAATGAAAAATAAAAAGGTCGTCTTATTCAAAACCCCAATTATGACATCCCTTCTCTTCCACTTCGCACCTCAAAACACGCTGTTTTTATAGAGATAAAATAGAGATAAAGACGTTTTGACATCTTCCTAACCCGAAATGGCTGGGGAGAGCAATGTTCCTTTTTTTAGGGTACTTCCGGGAACAGTCCAACGGAGATGTAGCTAAGAGGATGTAGCTAAGAGGATGTTTTTAATCTCATTAATCATCCATACGCGTGTTTCATCATCCAAAGGAGAAGTGGCCTAATCCGAAACTATCTGTTTGTTGAAACATAAGATGACATGGTGATGTCTTTCTCATGAAGATGATACAAATTAATGGTCGCACATGCATATGTACGTTGCTGTTTCCCATGTTTTTACTAGCATGTGTTTTCAACGCCAAAGTTAAAGTTGTATTTGACTGTTGTATGTCAAATATCGCTACTTTCGGATAGTAAAGTCAAGCAAAACACTATTGTTAGTTTTATTTTATGTACTTATCTCCTTTTCTTTGTGGATCGGAGAAAGATTTTAGTTACATGATATTTTGCAATTGGGTTTTCTCTTTTTATTTTGAACGGCTATTTTTACTTGAAAAACAACTACTCTAGCAAGAAGTTGGACTGAGTTTGATATCGAACCGATACCCAAGACAAAATTAGGGAAATATATACATGTATCGAATTAAATCATACTAAAAACGTTGGCTCCGATTCGATACTGACGGTACGCGTATCCGTTCCTATTTACTCATCCCCAAGCTGGACTAGCACATCATACACATTACACACCATATTACTCACATGTTGCATTTTCTTATACATTAAATTAATTATAGGAAAATTTAAAAGCTATTTATTTTCAAGGACCATTTATACAAGATTAATGTAAAAAAAATATACAAGGTTTTGATTTTCACAAAAATATGTATTTATAAAATTGTAAGGTTAATTTGTATATTGAAGAAACAACTATCTAAACCAATTTTTATTAGTCCACGTGTCATAATCTTGTTTATCTCCTTTCACTGTGGTGAAGGTCATGGAGGCCATTTTGGACAGGTCCCACTGTGCAGTAGGGTTGCCCCCTTATACATCTGTCACAGTGGTTCTCATGTGTGCCTTCTGTACACGTGACACTTCCTTGATGATGCTTAGTTCCCATGTACAGATGTCTGGTACTAACGATGGTCCATGCGTGTACCTCCAATTCATGTGGCATCTTGATATAGCCACTCGAAGGTGTGCACATGCGGGTTTGTCTCTTTTGGCGTTTTGCGTTAAATATCTTGACCTTTTTGGTGGTTTGGTCTTGATCCGTATCCGAGACCATCTCTCTTCATATATCGTGTACAAATAATATACAAAAAGTTTGGCTAAGCATAGAAATTTACTATCCACGTTAGTTATGATAAACTTTGGGATACCATACCGTCGAAAAAAATCTTGGAAGAAAAATTAGCTACATGAGAAACACCTTTTAATGATTAAACGTAAAGGTGTTTGTATTTGGGTATTTGGTATTTTGAATTCAGACTTGAATGTTGAAACAAATATCCGGAAATTTGACTTTACGTAGGGCTTCAAGTCGTCGATTGAGGACTATTTCATTGGATTATGGTTTCACATTTTCAGGCGATGAGTTGTCGATGATTGTGAGATGTGAACTTAGATGAATGATGAGGATAGCTTGATTGGAGGTTGCAATACTGAAAAAGTTAACTAATACTTAATGATTCATGAAGAGTAGAACTTTCATTTTCGATGTCGTGATAATTTGGTCGCTTTCATCCAAATAACTTTTTGTCCGGGTTTATACTAGAACTCTTCTTTGTCAAATAAGTTATTTGTCAAACTTAGACATTATAGCACAGAACTTTTGAAGTAATTCCTCTATTTTAATTGAGTTTTAGCTTTTAGTTATTCTTTGTTAATTTGCTATTATAGCACAGAATGTCTAGTGTTTTTATTAATTTTTTAAATTTTTCATGATTTTTTATTGTTTAGGAAGAAAACATAGTAATTAAACATTAGAAATATTAAATCAAACATAAACATCAAACAAGTCCGAATCAAATCATAAATAAAACAGGATGTCAAGATGTCAGACTTCAACTAGGTAGCCTTCGCTTCAATGCCAACCATGCCCAATAAAGCATACACCTCCTATATAACCTGATATGCATACTAAAAGCAGGGCCGACCCAATCTTTTTGGAAGCCTAGAGCAAAATGAAAAATTGAGGCCTCTTTTTGACTTAGTTTCGTTATCGTCTTGGATTGCAAAAGGATGCTATTTTTTGTGTTGCATATGGTTGTGCGTGTATACAGAAAACTTTAAATGGATTGTTAAACATTTAAATATGCTAACATATTGTAACTTATACTAAATACGATGTCATAATAACAGTTTTCATCTGCAAGTTAGCCTTCCTGGTAGTCACTTATGTATAGTGTAATGGTTTTGAAAATCAACGTTATTTTTACCGGAGATATGTTTACTTCATATAAAAGAATACAAAGGCTAGGGCTATTATGGTATGTACAACTACAAATGAACATTTACAATAAAGGTGAAATCAAACTTCTAAAATAGAGACGATGACTATGGATCTTAATTCTGGAATAGTCACATCCCAAAAATAAATAAATTAAAAAATAAATAAACGTATAATTTTTGCTGAAAACTTTATATGAATGGGCCAAACATGTTTATTATTTCAGCCCATAATTTAAAGCCCAGTTATATGGCTTTTTTTATGAAAAATTTGAGGCCTTAGAAAATAGGGGCCTCAAAGCCCTGGGCTGCCTCTATTGTAGGGCCGGTACTGACTAAAAGTCAACATTAATGAGTCAGTTCCAATTCCATAAATCATTAGGTTCATAACATAATGTTTTTGTCACAAGAGACACTTTGTTTTGTTAATATCGAGACAATTATTTGAAACGGCTTAAATTCTATATTGCAAAATGTGGATTACGTTAAATAATAATTCGACTTCGTGTACTTCAAATTCAACAGATGTTAGGACTTTTGGATACTGAATTTAAAAACATGCAGAAAAGACAATTGCACATCCTCGATGTTGTATTATTAGATAGATAAATAATTGAATGGTACTGTGATGCCAATAGCAGCCTAAAGTGGGCCAGTGTTATGACTGTCTTAACTTTTATTAGAATACAATATTAACGAACATTTTTTGTTATTTTTTTCTTTAAATCAAAATCAAACAATATTTTTGTCATCTAAGAAATTACTTAGCTATATGATGATAGAACCCCGAAACTGAAACAGTAAATTAAAGGATAGTTGAGCCGATTCAAGATGGGCTAGTCTCGGGTTAGCCGATTCGAGATGATAATTCTCCAAATACAAGGTTAACAAACCCTAATATTTTTAATATATAAAACATGCATATCCTGTAAACCCGAACAAGGGCATATATATATATATATATATATATATATATATATATATATATATATATATATAAACTTAATTTTCTAATAACTACTGCATTTATTCTCTAAACATTAGCTCTTCATCTTCTAACTATCCTTCTTCCTCATTAACTACATTGACCCATTTGATTTAGCATCTTGACCCACCCAGGGTATGTATCAATACATCCCGCCCGCACAATCGACTTGTCCTCAAGTCGAGAATCTGATAGTTGTTGTACCAAGCGGTTAACCATTCAATCATGGCCTGACCCACTTCTTGAACCCCACAGCCATCTTTAATTAAACAAGGATGATGTCGAACTGGACCCGATTGAACATTGAAGCATAAGGGACCAGATGGGGGCGAGAGCCTGTTAGGAGGGCAGGCTCACAAGTCACACGGACGACTCTACTGATGGTAAGAGGCAGCCCAGACAATGGCTTATCCTCAAGGGGATTGGCCAAATCAAATGCTAGGTTTTTCTCCAAATCTCTGTTCTTTGTATTTAGGGGCAATACAATTAGATTCAATTGATCACCTAAAATTTTCTGATTTGAAAATTCCCGATGGGATCCTTGTGCCCATCGTTTAACACTTACTACCTACTCAGATTGATCCTCACCATTGCTAGGGTTATTGTCTAGGTCTTCCTCTTTAGCCAAGTCCGGTTGTGGGTCGTGAGGTTCCTCCTGGATTTTGAGAATGAATTGTGATAACTGAGGTTTTGTAGGTGAATCAAATTTATGGGATTTAATTTCCAGAATATGATCATGGCCCTTCCAGCTATCAGAATTGACCACCTCATCCTTTTTGTCGGCCATTAAACTGTCCTCCGCCACTGTGTTATTCTGATCCTCAGCTTTTTCACGGTAATTGCCATCTCCGATCATCTGAGCCTTGATTGCTGCAATATCATCCTTCATGTTTGCTAGGATGGAGTCTAATCGTGATGCAATGGCTGATAATTGGGTAGCGATATCCGTATCCCGGGTTATAAGCGCCATTTGAATTTCCCGGCAATGGAACCCCGAAACTGAAACAAGAAATTAAATGATGGTTGACCCGATTCGAGATGGGCTAGTCTCCGGTTAGCCGATTCGAGATGGCAATTCTCCATATACAAGGTTAACAAACCCCAATATTTTTAATATATAAAACATGCATATCATGTAAAACCAAACAAGGGCGTATATATAAACTTAATTTGCCTATAACTACTACATCTATTCTCTAAACATTAGCTATTCATCCTCCAACTATCCTTCTTCCTCATTAACTGCATTGACCCGTTTGATTTAGCCTTTTGACCCACCCATATCGAGTTGGGTATGTATCATGTGCCTATATTCATTTCTTTTAAATGAGAAAACAAACATAACATACGAGAACTTGTTTAATAAGAAAAAAAATGCATATTGTTTGGTACAAAAAGTGGTAAGAAAATACTTTGTATCAGTTTTTGTCTATTTGAAAACCTCTTGTTCTTTCGGTTACATTTGAAAGTATAAATTTAACTTATTTTTTTCCAAGAAGAAACTGATATAATGAATTATTTGCATGGATTTTTATCCGTGTTTGAAGACAAGAAATATCGTTGTTAGCCTAGTCACAAGAGTGAGACATCGTTATCAAGTTTTAGCATGAGATCGACTATGAAAATATTTCTAGAGAGAGCAGTATAGCACTAATTGTTAGAGAAATAGACGCATACCATCCATCCATAGAGGAGTAGTGAATAGTTATTTATTCACTCGTACTAATTCACATTAAATGTGTTTACTCTAGTGATTGGACCTCGTCGAATGCGATGCTTTGTCGGGTGATTCGCTCAACTCATGGTATGGTTTGCTGGATAATGTCACGGATGGCGCCTAGTGTTTTACGAGAACACCAACGTCTTTGTGTTGGTGTCATAATACATCTAATACGTGTCATTATTATGTTCTACATTTGTACTTTTTATGTTGGTTTGTAAAATTTCACAAACTGCCACATCAGATTTCAAACTTTTCTTAAAAACCTCTATTTTCTTTCACAACACCAAACACCCACAAACCACAACATCATCACCTACCTTTACAATTAATTTATGTTTAATTAGATTACTTTTATAATAAATTTAGTTTTTATATTTCCTATATATTTAAATGGTACAATAAACATTTATAAAATATAATTTTTGAAGAAAAAAATATTTAGAAAGTATAACTTTTGAAAAAAAAACATTTAAAAATAAAGCATTTAAGAATATGAGAAATTTAGATTTTTGGCATATGTTATGCGTGTGTTAAAATTTACAGAAGTGATTATATATTTAATTTCTTTTAACATCTAGCTATTAGAACATAAATTCAATTTAGTTAAAGAAAAGATGGAAAAGAAATAAAAAAAAATACAATGTAAAAATCTAAGGTCAATTTTGCTGAACATATAAAAAGAAGGATGAAGAATATAAATTAGTTAAACAGAAGTGTAAAAAAGAAA
This sequence comes from Bidens hawaiensis, assembly GCF_021521415.1. NCBI lineage: Eukaryota > Viridiplantae > Streptophyta > Magnoliopsida > Asterales > Asteraceae > Bidens > Bidens hawaiensis. The sequence goes on along the minus strand of NW_027505445.1, from coordinate 137,628 downwards.
GAAAAGAAAAATACATCATAATATGTTTTAACTTTTAACCTAATTCTTTCTTCTTTACTTTCACAGCCGCCTACCATTTTTTTCATTTCCTTTCCTTTCCTTTCCTTTCCTGAATATTTCTTAGAACTTCATCCATGGTTATATAACAAATCCATTAATCCATTAGTAAGCATTTGATTTCTTAACCATTTCTGTTCAAGATTATTATTTTAATTTTCAATTTGGCCTTTGATGAAGGGCTCACTTTCTCGTCCGCTGCAGGGTTGCAGGTTCGGACCTGCAACACAACCCACCGCCTCCACATCAGTTGCATCTTCATCATCCTTCGTCCGTGGTATGCCATGTGTATTCAGACCTTGGGGATTGGTCCCCGTTGTGGATGCTCTAACAACACTTGATATTGAAAATTTAGGAAATGATTTAGGGTGTTGTGAGTAGATGAGAAAGAAAATGCAATGATTTTTTTAAATATTTGAAAAGTTAATGTTTACCCCCTATAATTTTTTTAATATTTGTTGAAAGTGGTTGTGAGTGAAAGATAGAGAACGAGTAATGATAAAAGTATAAATAAGTATTATTTAATTGAAAATGAGAGAGAAAATGTAGTGATTTTTAGTGTAATTTTGAATTTAGAGACATGCGATTGCATGCGAATGCTCTTATAGTTTAGGGGTGGTTTAGGTTGTTACGAGAGAAAAAAAGAGTTTTTTATATATTTGAAAGTTCTTGTTCACCCATTATAATTTTTCAATACTTTTTGAATGTGTATGTGTATGAATGAGAAAAAATGTAATGTTAAAGTTATAAAAAAATATTATTTAATCCAGAATAAAAGAGAAAATATAGTAATTTTTAGTGTCATTTGGAATTTAAAGACAGTGGAAGGGATGTGAATGCTCTAAATGTTATGTACGTTTCTTTGTTTTCGCAATTAAAGGCATAGGATATTCATACACCATATAGGTTATTTGGACACCATATGCGTCTATATGGCTCGTATAGGGGCTATACGAGCCGTATAAGTACAAAATTTTGTTCTTTTGTGTTGGAGAGTATCAAGTATTTGAAGCCTATACGGGTCGTATAAGGGCTATACGGCCCGTATAGACTGGGAAAGTTGTCATGCGGTACATTACTTAGTCATACGAGAGCTATACGACTCGTATAGTCCCTATACGAATCGTATAGATTTCTTAACACACTATGGGGGTGATGCTTGAATATAAGGATCCTTAGTTGAATTTGTTGCTTGCATATATAAACCTTAACATTTAAATGTACGAATTTTAACTGGGGACCAAAAAATGTTATGTATGTTTCATTGTTTTCACATTTACTTAGGGGCTGTTTGATTTTTCTCAAAAGCTCTCTTTGGCATCTTTTGTCTGAGTCACGCAGACCACGTGCAGACGTTGTGGTCTGCAATGTGTTTGTTTTTCTGAAGACATTTCATTCAAAAATGTATGCGCGTCCTCTTCTCCCAGAAGACATGTACGTGTGACTTCTAACCTCTTTTCCTCTTCTTCTTCTTTCATTCATCAGACATAACCAAAAAAAACATTTTGTTTTCTCCTCTCCAACCCTAGCTTTCTCCTCCCCCCCCCAACCCCAACCACCGATGCTCTCTTCCTCCAGAATCGTCGTCGCCGCCATCCTCTACTCCTCCACCTAAACCGCCGCCAGCCCCCTCTCTCTCTCTAACAAACAACCCCCGCCGTCGGTCCCAAAATTTCAATCGCCACTACAAGTTTGCTTCTCCTTCTCATGGTTATAGTTTCCTTTTTTATTTTATTACTTGTGTGATTTGAATCAGTTTGAAATCAACCCACCATCGCTATAATCTAATTACCTTTTGTTTTAATTTCATAAGTGATTTTAATAGGGTTGAGTTGGGTGGTTATGTGATTTTAATAAAAGTTGGTCGGCATAGTATAAGGAAGCTTGGTTATACATGAAACAGTTTGGTTGTTTGGTTATATCTAAAATGCTAACCGGATTGCTTATATTCTGGCCGGGTTTGGAGGTGATAGATATTATATGGGTTTATTCATGCTTATCAAGATTTGCAACATTTTTGTATTGGGAAAGGTCTGTATGATCTGGTTCTTTTTTGTTTGGAGTTGAGGATTGGCTTGGAAGCAAATGGTTGGAATGCTTTGTTCTTGCTTTCTTGATTGGTTTATGCTTGGAAGATTTGGATTTATGGTTGCAGAGTCTTGAGTTTTGATATTTGTTATGTTTGTAAAGTTTCTGTTTTTTTTTTTGTGTTTTAATTGTAGTGGTTGGATTTGATTATTAGCTTACTTGTTAGCTTGGTCTTAGCTGGTTTTAGGGTAGTTGGTCGGTTTCTTTTTGGGGCGTTTAGCTTTGTTATTTGGTTAGGTTTGGCTGCTTGTTTGTTCGGTTTGGTTTTTTCTTGGGGAAATGTCCCGGGATGCCAAGGCCGTTAGTTTGTACTTCAAAAAAATATTATTGTGTTTTTATTAATATTATTTCATGTTGTTCGACTATTATTTAAATTTCGATGTTGAATGACTTTTTTATTTAAATTTCAGCTTATTTAAAAAATCTTAGTTCATTTTAGTAGTCTGCAGATGTTAAAAAAACAAGCAGTCTTCTTCTTGCATACTGTAGAAATTTGGTTCACCTCTTTTACTACAGATGCCTGCAGATATGGTCCACGAACTACAGACATTTTACCTCTGAAAAAACAAACAGTACCTTAGTGATGTAAGACTCTAAGTATTTGGTACCCCGACAAGAAATGCATGTGGGCCGACACAGGTCCATCCATACTGTTATTACTTTGTCAAACAATTTTATTTATGACACAATAAGAGTGATTTATATAATCAATTTATAATATTTAATTAAATAGGTCACATGTTATCGATTTTTTAAGGTTCAGGTTATACAAGCACTAGGCTTATCGATGCAATCATGTATGGAGTTATTAGCAAGTTAATGGGTCCAATATTATTCTAATTGACCTAATAAGACATTGTCAATTTATCATCAAAGTTTCTTCTTGAAATAAAAATTCATCTAAATCTTTAGGATACTGGTTGTTCTTTATCGGTCCCTTGTGTTTCCAAGTATTAAATTTTATAATGCTTTTGTTGTTAAAACTTTGTTTTTATATCGACTGATATCCCACATTCACATTCGTATAACAACCATCTTTCATCTTTTGTTTTAATAATTTGTCATTTCATAACTTTTCTAAATTCATGGTATTAAAACTCATTTTCCATATCCTTACACGTCTCAACAAAATAGCAACGCTAAACTCACAATTCGCATTGTCAATACTCAATAATACCACCCGCACTCCTCTATTTCAGACATCCATTCCATCCAAAATTTGGGCTGAAGCCTTAAATATGACAATTTACACACACTTAGTTTTCTACATACTCCAACTCTTTCATATAGAGATCCACACGGTTGTTGTATGAGTTTTCCACTCTTATGTGCACCTTCATGTGTTTGGATACCTATGTTATCCAAACCTCTCCTCCATCGTGCCACATAAGCTTGCAGCTAGTATATTGTTGTTCTTTTCCTTTGACAATCATACAATCATTATGGATATCGTTGTATGGATCTTCTCACTCATTAGATCATCATCTCTTATCACGGTATGTTTGACGAAGCTCATTTTTCGTATATCTTTTTTCAATTGACCCCTCCTACAAATGGACAACTTTTCCTCCAACAGCTACCCACGACCTTCATTCGTACCATGTGCCATGTTTGATCCTCATTAGAAGGTTATCATGGACTTAAAAATGTGTGCGCTACTTTTAAATGGCACATGGGAACTTGACGCGCGTCTCTTTTGTGCCAACATTGTTGGTTGTTGATGGCCCTACCATCATAGGCTTGGCAGCACTAGTCAACATAAGTGATACAAGACCCGCCATCTTTCTTAAGGGTTCTCTCAACAACCGGATTGAACTTTGATAAGACCTCAAGTTCCCTTCTCAAGCTCGTCAATATTCGAAGTGTTCTCAGTATTGTCGTCTTTAGATGTTGGCCCATTCTTCAGCTTGGTGTCAAAAACACTTTCTTGAACGGTGACCTGGATGAGGTTTGATGTCAAGAATATCATTAGCTTGTGTATTATTGGTGTGTGTGTGTGTCACAACCTCATATTTCAACTAACAGGGTTTTACCATGATATGCTTGACATACCAAGATCTAACACCTTGCCATACTAAACAACCATTTAATAAGTTTAGAATACCATCTAATGCTTGCTCATTAACATGAGAAAATATTGTTACAATGTAACTTGCATTTGCGCAAGTGTAAAACAAAAATATGTTCAAAATACTAATGCGCAACAATGTGCCTAGACACTTAAACAAAAGTCAAATCATGCTTAGTTGTTTGAAGAATATCATAAGACTATGATGCATCCTAAATCTTGAAGTATGCCTTAGCAACTTGAGAAAAACATGCTTAAAGTGTCAACACAATAATTTTTAAGTAAGCAAGTGTTATACGCACTACGATAATGTAATCAAAGTAAGTTAGTAGATATCCAATCTATGTACATGCTACTGATAGTGTGTTGAAACAGAAGCTGACTGTTTAGTTTGTTTGCTTGCCTTCCACCATACCTTACCAAAACAAAGGTAATGTGTTAGGACAATTCACACCCATTTTTTACTCTCAGTCGTGCTAGCGTGACTAGCTCGGACGGGGTTTGTTAAACTCAGTAGTACTACTCAAATTTCCTCGCTATCCCATACTAACGATTTGAGTTGTGTAATGACTTTCATATTGGTAAGGTGTTCACTATGGCACGCATGTGGTAGTTACAATATTACAAAATCTAAAAAGTAAGTTGTGTGTATGCTTTCTTTCCCAAAAAAAGAAAAGTATGTAAAGGAGAGGGACCATGAAACTCACCTTAGAGTTGTGTGCTAAATTAAACAAGTATAACCAAACGCCTTGCTAACGATTACCTATTGAAAGTAATGCCATAAGTATGTGTTCATACAGTTTGACAAAAACCTAAGTCTCCAACAATCTCAATGTCCTAGGGTTCACGTAATGACTTGCACATGCAACAAGTTTGACTCGACGATCCGTTGCTGATTACTTTAATGTTAATAGTGAAAATGAAGTTTTAACATCAACCATATGCTAAGTAGAGACAAATAAATCAAACATACTATCGTTTAACACAAATTCATATTCTAATTTATAATGGCAGATTTTGACGTGTAAAGACGGATTCTATTAGCTAATAAAACCTTTAAGTTTAATTATGAAATTTTTACCACATAATACTACTTATCTTAGATTTATAAATTTGTTTTGTTATATTAATCTCATATTCACAAAAATGGCCTTTTATAATGAGTTTCGGCTTTAAACGGACTTTTTAACACCAAATCAGATTATAAACGAATCATTACTACCAAAACACTAACTCGAGTTTATAAAAATAAAGCCTCGTTGTTTTATAAATATTATTTTATGAAAGCCGAAAACGTAATAAATAGCGCAACTGATCGCAATTTCACGAAACAAGCTACGAATTAAACACATAATCATTTAGCACGTAATTTCACATAAATAATATTATAAACATATGCTCGAGATATTATTTTCATGTTTTTACTAACGTTCGGGGGTAAGACTCACGTGATTCGGTAATTGTTATATATCGTAACGTGATTGTTTGCGCAATAACTAACACACTTAATTAATCCTAATTAAGTGAAATGCATGAATGAATGCTTGAGATAACAGAGTTTGAGTTAACGGTATTAACTTGAAAATGCCGGGTGTCACAATGTGCAATCTCGCATTGTCTGATGATTCTTCGCTATGTTTAGGGCACTCTTACTCACGAGTAATGGTATAGAGTTGTGTCCATTTGTTGATTGACTGGTCTTTAATACCTATGCATACCAAGCTGGGTAAAGAGACACTCGAAGGTCCACTTCAGGATCTGAGTCTTACTCGGCAACAATTTGGTGTCTTGGTCCACCATACACCAACATATCTTCCTCATTCGAACAAAGAAATTGAATATCACGATGTTTCCAATGTTATTGCTGAAGCAGCCTCGTTTCGTAATATCTCTCTTGAGTTACATTGTCCTGTGTCCTTTTGCTAACCGTTGTGTTTTTCCTTAACAATGTCATTGTCATGTATTTAGCCTCAAACATTGTGATGCACCAAAGTGTTGGGAAAAACGACCACCTAGCCACGAACGGTAAATAAAAATTGCGGAATTAATCTTCGTTTGGCTAAACTTTTTCCCGACCCGAATGAACCAATGAGAATGCAAACAAATAGGGTAATATAAAAGTAAATAATGACACAATAATTTCTTCTCTAGAGCCGCTTAAAATTCACTATCACCAATAATGAGCAATACAAAGTTCTTCTCTAGGTAAAACTAGAGGCATACACAAATCATCATATACTTGGTACAAACTAACATCAAGTATATGGAACCAAACTACAAAAGAGTAACGAGTAAGAGGTATCACCAACGAAAGAATGAATCAATCTATGATCTTCACCAAAATACCAAACCCTTGTCTTCGTCTCTGTTGATCTTTTGACAGCAACAACGGAACCCCAAAAACTTTTGTATGTTTTTATGTTGTCGGCGGTATGTGTAGTGCAACCAAAAAAACAAAACCCTTTATATCTTTTCCTGAGCCTTACTTCACAGAAATACACATGTGGCCATGGGGCCCAAAGCCCATTAAAATCAAAAGAAAACCAAACCACCAATTTGATTTGGTGTGTAAGCAGGGGACGTACAAAAATAGAATATATATATTTTTTTTTATATTACTAAATAATAATAATAGTAATACCCAGAAGATTAAGATTGCTGTCGGGTTTTTTCATGGGCAAAAATTCTCAACACAAAGAACCAAACATATGGAAATAGATTTACACTTTTGAAGGAATGTGTTGCCATTTGTCCGGTTCGTGTGTTACATGTATCTTCATCTCACCAATTTGCATATTTCTTCACCAAAGATTTACTATCGTAACTCTTCCTTGACTTCAAAACCAATCTGAGTGTACAAGAGCTCTTCGCTTAAACTGCAAGGGTTGTGTTAGATTATAAATCTAGTGTCATAGTATAGCTTTGTATACAAACTTTATTATACAAATAAACCAGGCCAATTTCTAGGTATTCCACAATATCGAATACCAATCGTTATAACCCCGGCCAACTAACACAATATTTCACAAAGTATTTCCCCACTATAAAATGAAAGTATATGGTCTATTTCTTCTACAAGTTTCATCAAGTATACTTGAACCTAGGGTGACTCACATGACTCATAACGATATCTATTACCCATAAAAACCGACTAGGAAACCAATAGAATAAGATGAGGATGTTGTTACGTACCGTTTTAATTTGCATGTTAGGAAGGCTTGCATTTCTCTAACAATCCTAAGTTAATCATAATACTTACATTTTTTTACCACATCTCTTTTATTTCATTTAATAATCAGCTTAGATCGGGCCAAGACATGATTCTAACGCGCATTAAAAATACCATTCCTAGAAGTAGCATGGAAAGATATGTCATCATCATCACCCCACGATCCCCACCACATGTTCGATGTTGAGCTGAAATTCTTTTTACTTCTTCGTTACAACACGAAGGTCACAATTTTATGGCCTAAATCCTCATATGATAAGGAGGCAGATCCGAATACTCGTCATCATTATATAAGACCTTATATTTTCCTTTGCCCTTGTAACCTTGAAAATTATATATTTCAGGTGTTATTGACTCATTGCAAGCTACACCACCTCACCTGTGTATGCCAGCCATGTCTTTCTTGTTTGGATGTATGCCGAGTAATCCACACAACTGCGCATATACAAGTGAATATTGCTGTCTAGTTAATTTGCGTACCGTGTGTTTAGCTTAGATTTGGTACTTTTGTATGACATGTGCAAATCTATGTTTTGGTACATGTGCGTCGTTAGGATTTTTTATTTATTTATTTTCCATACATAATAAATGTGGAATAATTATAAATCTTGTCATTGAAAAACTTATTACGGGAAAAGGAGCGAGAAATGAGAATTGAGAAATAAAGTATGCGCTTTTTTTAATTTAATTTTTAGTCTAAAGTTGGAAAAGAAAAAAAATACTTCACTCTCACATAAATATCGTTATGAATTTAGGCAGTTGGTCTTCTGGCCTAATTGTAAGGAATTATGGTTATGATTCGGGATTGAGTAAACTGCGGTTTTCGTCCACGTACTTTATTCAAATATGCTGTTTTAGTCAAATAGTTTCAAATATGCGATTTTCGTCCTTATGGTTTCATTTTACTTGCAATTAAACCCGACCACACTAACCCCGTTAAGTCTGATCGTTAAATTCATCAGCGTGCCCCTCATGCGAGGGGCAAATTTGTTCTTTTTCCCCCCAAATACACTTCAGCCCCTCACGCGAGGGGCTTGCGAATTAGGATTGGGGTTTATTTGGGAGAAAAAGAACAAAACTGACCCTCACTTGTGGGGCACGCTAATGGGTTTAACGTTCAGACTTAACGGGGATAGTGGAGTATGGTTTAATTACAAGTGAAATGAAACCATATGGATGAAAATCGCATATTTGAAACTATTTGACTAAAACCGCAGATTTTGACAAACCACATGGACGAAAACCGCAGTTTACTCTTTGAGATTTTATAAACTCAGGTTCGAAACTTGACTCGAGAGTATTTTGCCATAGTAATGAGTTTCTTCCTAGACGGTCTTCCTGAACGAATTAGGCCTAAAACGTTAAAAGCAGTATTAACGGTTGATTTCTCATTTAAAAAAAAATCCACTCAAATATTAAGGATCGTTTATATCACATGCAATATTAATTTTTCAGCATGGACCCCTCATACACATTAAAAATGGTCTAAATTTAATTTGTGCATGAAATTCTCATATTCCATAGGTCTTTAATGCCCTCAGAACTTTCTTGACATGAATTTATAACTCACATTTACTTTCAAACCAAATAACCAATATATTGTATATTGACATAATCTTTAATCATTACGTTTTCAGCATCACATAACTGTTTCCGTTACAAGATGACACCATAAAAAACGGACATAACATTTTCTCCCCGTAACTCGAGAAACAGGACCACAAAATGAACCATGGGTAAATTAGATTCGCACTAAATAAGATGCGGATATGATTCCAAGATTTGTATGTAATGCAGCTGATGTGACGCATTTAAACAAATTAGACCATCAGTTGCAATGTGTTTTACCATGAATTGGTAATTTATACAAATTAGCCCATCGATTAACAAAACATCATACTTCTATCATAAAATTCAATTTTAAAATGCATTATTCAGCTACACTAATAAGCTTCTCTGTTCATATCCAAGTTATGAGTCATTTCTACTAACAAATGACAACATTTTTGCCCTGTCAACAATCTATCAATCCAACCAATCTTGACACTGTGAGCAAAGCAACACTATAAACTAAAACAAAAGATGATATTAAAAACAGAAACACGAAACCAAATAACAAAAAAAACCTCTGTAAAAAATCATCTTCCCTTCAACACGAATCTCAAACTGAATCACCAACTATACACGCGATATTACCATTACTCATCACCGAATAGTTCTTGTAATCTTGCATTTAGAAAAGAAAACCGAATCCGAATAATTTAAGCTGCACAACTTCAACAGGTCAGCCGATTGTTGCTTCAATAACGGATCACAACCACTTTGAATAACAAGCAACAGCTTTGCAGCAAGACCAACATCAACCGCCGTCAATGAACACTCATTTGGTGAAAGTCTGCATTTAGACCATAATATTGACAAAGAATGTTGTGTGCACTTTTCAGAAACCCTCACTAATACTCGCACCATATTCGGTATGGTGTTTGAACACTCGCTTAAAGCCCGTTTGCCCTCGGGCACGGTTGATAAATCATCCAAAACGAAAAGGGCTTATTCCAAACACTCATGTTTTAAGATTGGTACCAATTCAACTAATTGTGGCACCGCACCCGTGTTAACCATCAAGGTTTTAACTTGATTATGCGAGCATATTGACTTGATTAAACTAAGCCCATGTGAAATCCCACTTGGGTGTCGTTTATCTTTAACCAATCTCATTAACCCGACTAGTAACCTGTGGCTCAACACGCTTTCGACTTGGAAATCGTTTTCTTCGGTTAGGAGTTTGATTAACAATGTGCAATTGATCTTTGTTTCAATGGACCCTTCGTTTAACATGTCGATGATTAACGATATCTTCGCAGGTTGCATTAGATTCACCCGTGAAGATGAATCAAGATTCAAGTGAACTAGAATCGAGATTACTTCTGAACCGATAGCGTGTGATGTATAAGGACCTAATAACAACGAAAGCAGACTCACTCCTCCTTTGTTAACCACTGTTTCCCTCGCAATAACATGATTCGTTACAACTCGTCTTAGCTCTTTAAGTGACTGCACACGCGCCTGGCCCTTAACCGTCCTAAGCTTCTCGACTATCTCACACGCCGTCCCTTGAACATCTTCAGATCGCTTCTTATATCGAAAGTACATTTGCGAAAACCAAGTGTGAATTAGCTTCTGAAGAGTATTGTTAGGGGTAAGTGAATGATCCCAAAGCTCTTGCATTGTGGTTGGGCATGTGAATTGGCCTAAACTGAACCATTTCATGATATTAACCCGGTCATACGTCTGCCCGGTGCAAAGCGTAACCGGGTCTTCCATCGGGTCGAGTGAAATCGGGCAAATGAACACCGACGGTATATCCGACGAGTTCAACTCTTCAATCATCTTCTTCAAATCAGTTTTCTCATCAAACCCGCCTCCGAACCCGACTGCACCGCCTCCTAACACCCCGTCCTTGACCGCGGTATCGATATCTAGCACCTGCCCTTCTACCCCGGCCCGATTCGATGAAATTGATAACACAGGCATTTTCACAAACACTTGGTGTGCATACACAAAAACAAACAAATTACATTCAATTTTAAGAGTAAATTAGCCGGAGAAGGCTTATCTGGTGGAACTGAGACATGGTCTACGATGAATCTTGTTTCTCTCTCATCTGGGTTCGAGTCATTTTCACTTTTAGAGTGAATATTTTAGGGTGATGTCATGGCAATCATCACAAACATCCTGATGATAATAAGGTGACCCACGACCCGGATTCAAAGCGGTTCACATCTCATTCAATCAAATGGGTTGAATGGAATGATGATGCAGAATTAACAGTCACTGAATAATAGGAAAATGGAGTGCTGCACAAAAGCAGGTTAAATTTAGAGAAAAAAAATTAATGGAGATGTGTAATTCTTCAAGTGTGTTTTGTTTTCAATGCTTTGTTTGATGGAAACGATGGACAAGTGGGTCCCACTGTGAACTCACGGGCCAGGCTCACACGTGCTGACCTTTTTATTTCTGACGAAATGGAATAATGTATTATGGGTGTAAAACTGTAAATATTGAATGTTAGGTTGTTTATGTAAATAATGGAGTATGAGGGTGAAAAATTGTAATTGTTAAAAGTTGTTTAAAATGTTTGTTTTTTTTTTCAACCCACCATCCTACTATTGGAGGAACAAGGATAAGCTCGGTACCGCTACTGGTATTGAAATTCGTAAAAATGATGTATCGGTACTTGTATTGAAAGTGTTTAGTACGGTGTCAATAATATACCGTACCAATCCTATAAAGTTGATACAAAAAATACCTGATAAGCCGGTTCGGTACAAATATAGTACCATTTGTTATTCCTGGCCCAAACATCAAACCGCTAGACTAATTGGTAATAAGTTTATAAAATGTTGTTAAGGTATCAAATTGTGCGTATCAAATTGCTTTAGCTTTAATAATTTGGCCAATTAGGTGAGGATGCTAAATTTGTTTCATTCGATATACTTACATTTTGTTTAATCAAATGGTCTTGTTTTGAATGGTGAAATAACACACTTTGAAGAAGATACTTCATATATGTCTGTTAGTAGAAAGTGTAGCTAAAAGTAACTAAAGCTATAAGGCTATGCGTAGTGGAAGGGCTATAAATTAGGGTGAACTGCGACACATGGCGCCCAATCAGCAAATTGTAAGAATTTGTTTTTGGGGTGTAATGGTGTAGAGACTACAAATAGTAATATAATATAGAGAAATGTTCAAATAAGAAGTTTGATTTTCTTAAGAAGACTATAAATGAGAGTATTTTAATCTACTACCTTAATATTGAAAACCCACTTAATTTAATTTCAAAAACTCACTTAATTTAATCTTATAAACCCACTTAAATTTTCACTCATCTTCCACAACCACCACTGCACTGGTGGCGTCCACCACCTTTCCGGAAAAGACTTCGAAAAATTCGTCGGAAAGTCACCGGTAAACAATACCGGAAAATTTCGCTGGAAAAATCGCCGAAAATTTTACCGAAAATTCGCCAAAAAACAATTACCGGAAATGATCAACTGAAAATGGCCACCGGAAAAAATACAATGGAACACATTATGAAAAAACACAATGAAAAAAACATAATGAAAAAAACACAATGGAAAAAACATTATAAAAATAAAAACACAATGACAAAAACATAATTAATTAAAACACAATGTAAAAAACACAATGCAAAAAACACTATGAAAATAAAACACAATTGCATAACACAATTTTGGTAAAACACTATTTGTGAAAAACCCACGAAATTTTATTTTTTTTTTATATAGCAATATGGTACTTATATAAAAGATATAAAAACACTCGTTATAAAGGTGAAATTGTTTTGAAAAAAAAATGTTGTATAAAAAAAGTTATGGACGTTTTAAAATGATAGGGGAATTTGACATGTGTCTTGCATATGGAGAGAGAAAATCAACAAATGTGTTATCCCTAGTATGCCCTTACCTTTGTTTTACACTTGATTTTCTCTCTAATCCAATCTCAACTATTCAAGTCTAAAATGAACGAACAAGATTATTTACTATCATTCTTACAAAAACTAATCTTCTTATTATAACTCAACTCATATAATATATATTTATATATAGAGAAAATATCAAATAAGAAGTTTGATTTTCCTAAGAAGGCTAGGAAGGAGGGTATTTTTGTCTAATACCTTAATATTGAAAACCCACTTAATTTAATTTCAAAAACCCACTTAATTAAACCCACTTAAATCATCACTTATCTCCTACAACCACCACCGCCCACCGCCGCCACCTTGCCGGAAAAGTCTTTGGAAATTTCGTCGGAAAATAAAACACTATGAAAAACACAATGTAAAAAACACTATGGAAAAAACACTATGAAAATAAAAACACAATGAAAACACAATTAAATAACACAATGCAAAAAACACTATGAAAAAATAAAACACAATTGTATAACACAATTTTGTAAAACACAAATTGTAAAAACCCACGAAATTTTTTTTTATTTTTATAAAGCAATATGATACTCATATAAAAGATAAAAAAACACTCGTTTTTATAATGAAATTGTTTGTCGTATAAAAAAGTTATGGGTGTTTTAAAATGACGGGGGAATTTGGAGAGAGAATGTCAACAAATGTGTTATCCTATTATGTCCTTACCTTGTTTTATACTTGATGATCTTTCTAATCTAACCTCAACCATTCAATTTTAAAATGAATGGACAAGATTATTTCATATCCTTCATAGAAAAACTAATCTTCTTATTATAACTCAACCCTTTACATATATATATATATATATATATATATATATATATAAGGGTTCAAATAAAAATAAAGAGTTTCCTAAGAATGATAAGAACCAATAGATTTTTGACATGTGTCACTACAACCTTTGGTGAAAGAAAAATTTTAGGAAACTATGTCGTTTATAGAGGTGAAAGAGTAATTCTAGGAAACTATGGCGGTTTTTGGTAATTTTAAATCTCAACAATTGACTAACATGAACTAATGGCTAAGATTTATTCTTAGTCTTCATAGGAAACTACTTCTTTTTAGAATAACTCTCCCCTCTCTCTCTCTCTCTATATATATAGAGAAAAAGGTTCAAATAAAAATAAAGAGTTTTCTAAGAATGATAAGAACCAATAAATTTTTGACATGTGACACTACAACCTATGGTGAAAGAACAATTCTAGGAAACTATGTCGGTTATAGTGGTAAAATAGTAATTCTAGGAAACCATGACGATTTTTGGTAATTTTAAATCTCAACCATTGATTAACATGATCTAATGGCTAAGATTTATTCCTAGTAATTCCTAGGAAACTACTTTTTAGAATAACCCTCCTATATATATATATATATATATATATATATATATATATATATATATATATATATAACACATAGTAATAGAATAATAATAAAATCTTTCCCCCTTCCGGCGACAAATACCCCACGCCCCCGCCCCAATTTCGTCCAGGGGCAGTGTTCCACCTCAATTTCGCCCACATTCTCGCCCATTATGTTTGGCCTAAGTAGACACCGATAAGTGCCGTTAGGCGTTAGCAATAATTGTGCATCAACAATAATTTAAGGATTAGCGGTAACAAAATTACGTTTAATGAGGGAGTTTCTATCAAAGTATTTCTTGTTGGCATAAATTTGTTTACGGTAATCCGATAACTACCCCTTTTCAATTGTTGGCCGACATGCTTGTTCAGAAGAGTGTATCGTTTCAACAAATGATATGATTGTTCTCTGTTTATAAATTGCAAGAGTTTGATCTATTTTTAGTGCATGTATTCACAAAAAATAATGTAATAAACATACACAGTTTAGTGAGATATCTTTCCATTTGCAAACTACATAACTCATTTTTTATTCTAACATCACATATTTGGTTTTGATTCAACATGTCGAAATATGAATCTGAATCAGCTATCAATCCGATTTGAAAATTCAAAATAAAACTCAAAGTTAACATTTGAAAGCGATTGAATTCAATTAAATACTAAATACCCGAAGTTGTAATATTTAATTACTGTAATTTTAACAGATGGATTTATCAAGCATACCATAACATTCCCAACCTCATCTCCATATTTTAACGTTAACACCCCTCTAACACCTCCCATCTAAGGGCGTAGCCGCTAACACCTCAGGGGTGTCCACCGTCCCCTGTGAAATTTTTATTTAAGTGTTAATATATCGAAAAATTTCCGACCAACCCTGTAAAATTTTGGCACCGACCCCTGTGAAACTTTAAAGTTGTACCCTGTATAATTTCGAGACGACCCCATGAGATTTTGAGACTAACCCTATCAAAAAATACAATGACAATTTTATAAATATAATTATATAAACGTTATATAAACAATTTTTTCTATTAAATTTGAATTTAATATTAACAAGTCCACCAGTCCAATATCCAATCGAATTTTTAAGCCCAAAACCCAATTTAAACCCTACTCAATATTTAGTCCAAAACCCAAAATACCATTCTAACTTCTAAAATTTATTTTTTGACCGCCTCTACTGCCTCACCTCGTCATTTCGATGGATGATGACTACATTAACATACTAACGCCAAGAAAAAAAACAAACATGAAAAATCGCCAATATTATGAGTATGATTGTTTCAATGCGGTTCTAGATTTGCAAATCCAAGAGTTTGGGGATCGTTTTAACGAGGTAACATCCGACTTACTTGTTTCATTGAGTTGTTTGACTCCTTTTGATAATTTTCGGGCATTTTCTATTCCAAAAATATTACGATTAGTCGAGTTGCACCCATATGATTTTGATGAAAGTGATAAAAGAAGACTCCCGGTTAAACTCGCGACATACATCGATAATTTGAAGGAGATAAACGATTTAAAAACTTGAATGGTTTAGCAAGTCTTGTTCAATTGATGGTTCAAACAAAGAAACACCATTCTTTTGCATTGGTGTATCGTTTATTAAAGTTGGCTCTCGTATTACCGTCGCAACCGCAACCGTTGAAAGATCATTTTCGGCGATGAAGTATGTGAAGTTCGATTTGCGTAATTGAACGTGTTATGAAAATTTAAGCGACAACTGTATTTGTTACATTGAGAAAGACTTGCTTGTCAATGCCAAAGTAGATGATGTAATGGTTAGATTTCAAAAAATGAAAACTCGTAGAGAACAACTTTAATATATTTGTTTTCTAATATTTTGTTTGGTAATCATTTTTTTATATACCTGATTCGACCCGACCCGATTCGACCCGACAGTTGTTTTAGTGCCGATCATAAAAATTCCCGACACCTGTAAGAAAACTTTCTGAATCCGCTACTACTCCCATCTCGTGCCCATCTCCATACCTTAACCCCGTGTATTTAGGGGAAGAACCCACATCCCTCGTATTAATATGAGTATTTGACATTTTACTATCAGCCTTATATTTATTATTATTATTATTATTATTAAGTGTGTATAAATGGAAGAAAGAGGCAAAAAAATAATTAAAAAGGCAACAAAAATGTATTGTTTAATTTAATAGGTAGAGTTGTGAGAGGTTTTAGAAAATGAGAGATAAATTTTGAAAATAATTTGTTTTAGTTAAATTATATATTATGGGTTGGATGAACCGTAAATGCGCACTCACAAACCCCCCCCCCCCCCACCCTCCTTCGAAAAAAATCTTAAAATTATAAAAAATTCTTCAAAAAGACACCAAATTATAAAAAGTCAATATTGTAACTCTTTATATACGAAAAGATACTATTTATCCTCCATCAAATTTAAATCAATTTTTAAAACAAAGAAAATAATAAAATAAGTGATTTGAGTAAAATAAAGAAAAAATAGGAAATAAGATGTGGATGGTTTTTAAAAACGAGAGATAAATTTTAAAAAAATATGATTTTTTCTTAAAGGGTACAATATAGTGGTGGGGATATAAATGCTTTAAGATTATAAAGTTAATTTCAAATAGAGAAATCAGTGAAAATGTAAAAAGATGTGGGTGTAATATCCGTTTCATACTTTCATACTTCAAAATTTTGAAATTAATCCAAACTTATGGTTAACATCGAGTTGTGCGAGCATGAGTTAGGTAAGTTTAAAAACAACCATTTGAATATTCACTTTCCACATCTATTATCTAAATTGAAATTTTGAAATGTTCCCCCATAATAAGATTAATATTACGTTTAAATTATAGAAAATCAAACATAGCTATGAGTAGTTGGTACTTGGTAGTAAGTAGTTGGTACAAAGATTCGTCGCTAATACATTTTCCTTTTAAAAGCCAAAGACTTCATTTTTATTTTTTTTTTCAAAAAAAAATCCTAACATTATTTTATTGTATGACGATTTGAATACAGTGAACCACTTGCAACAATCATAATGATAGTCATACGTGTATTAAAATAAATCAAAAGTAAATTACTAATGCCAATTTATGATGTATAAACTACGATAAAGTATAAACAACTTGTTCCATATTATAAGAAGGGGAAACGCAACTTTGAAAAGTTTTGATATAAAAGTTTCATCATATCTTTAAAATCTTAGAAGATATAAAGAGAAATAATTTTCTTTGGGTGAGAAATATGACCAAACTTTTATGTAGTGATGTCGTACTATTTTAAGCAACTTTTCTTCTTCTTCCTTTTTTTTGGGTATAGAATTTGTTGGGTTTGTAGTTTTATGCTAGAGTCTTGATTTTTATATATGCATCCATCGTTAAAAAAAGGCATAGTAGAATGCAACTGTTAAATTAATTTTCGAATTATAATTAAAAAATAGGATTAGGACATAAGATTAAAATAATGGAAAGCAGCTTGACCGTGACACACAGTGTCTTGTTTGACTATGCCTTATCTGATTGTTTTGGTT
Source organism: Bidens hawaiensis (assembly GCF_021521415.1). Lineage (NCBI taxonomy): Eukaryota > Viridiplantae > Streptophyta > Magnoliopsida > Asterales > Asteraceae > Bidens > Bidens hawaiensis. Next base: position 119,799 of record NW_027505445.1, on the reverse strand, counting down.
TGACCGGCGGCTTTTTGCCTGCTCCAAGATGCATTTTTAATTTATTATATTTCCTTATATAATTTTTTGAAAGATTAAACTAGTTCGAATTACCCAAAGGGGGTTGAGGTGAGGTGTCCAATTAATAAAAGAAAAATTAAGGGTCTGTTTTATATGAGAGAATAAAATGGAAGAAAGAATGAAATAGATAATGAAATTAAATGAAGATGGTATTGTAAGGCTGAGGGGTGCGGAGCGTGAGAAGGGGCGCGAAAGCCCATCCGCTCGCGCCCCGGGGCGCGAGCACCACACCACCGAGGCGCGAGAGGGGCGCGAGCGCGGAAAAAGAGGCAGGCGCGGATGGGCTAGCGGCTGGGAAGAGCGTGAGGGAGCCTGGGAATGCGTGAATAGAGCCGTTGGGCTCTTTATGTTTATTAAAAAAAAAAATTATTAGGAATTAATAATAATCTATAAAGAAAACTTTGCTCTGTTTAAAGAATCCAATTCCTTTCTGGGTTTTGTTCACGACCCACCAAACTCTAATGGGTCGAAGGCAGATTGACCCACAACCCACGCGTTGGCTCGTTCTCTTCATTGCTTTGTTTTCTTGCTCGTTTGCGTTCATGTTTGTGTACGTGATTATTAGACCCAATGAAGGGGTTGAACTGGAGCCTGTGGAAGAAGGTGTTGATGGTGGGTGTTGTAGAGGAATTGATGGGTTTGAGTTATGGGGTCCTGCTGTGAAATGGGGGGTTGTTTTTAAGGTGAATAGTTCTGTTGAGTGTTGTATGGCTTGTAACGGAACAAAAACAAAGAACGAAAAAAAATTGGTATAATCGTTTTTGTTATGTTCGTTATAGTACCGGAATTAAAACAAAACGCGTCGAGTCTACGCAAATTCAGTGAGTTTTAGTCATATTCGTTAAGGTAGCGGAACTAAAACAAAAAATAACTCCGATCAGATTTTTTAATAATACGTTTTTTTAATACATTTATAAAAAAATAAAAAAAAACCGCTCGCGCCCCCTCTCGCGCCCCTCCACACCAGGGCCAGGGGCGCGAGCGAGGGCTCCAACACCCATCTTATCAAGTTTCTCTCTCTGCCACACGTCACAATATTATTGGCTGGCGCCCCCACTCGCGCCCCCTCTCGCGCCCCCCACACCCCTCAGCCTAATGGATCATTGTATTTTACTGTTTTATTTGGCTACCATATAGGAATAAATTACAATTCATTTAAAATGACAAAAATGTCCTTACAAAGATTATCAATTTTCATAACATTATTTGGTTGATTTTTTTTTGAATAACAACTGAATTTATTAAGAAACATAGATATCACATCAACATAGCAGGTAGGCGGGCAACAAGCTGCGCCGCCACCCCTTTATGAATTGCAAACCCTAACTTGCTAAAGACATACCATTGCCCCTTTGGAGTTGACACATTGTTATGCACAACCCGTTGGACCCTAGTTAGGAAACGGATAGCTTCCGGTGCCAAGGAGCCAAAAGTATCAAAAGCCAGAGGGACAAAAACATGTTGATTCTCTTCGCAGGCTTTAGCATGTTTCTCCACCTTCTTCGTTTCAGCTCTTTTCATTGCTTGCCCAGCCACAAACCCATTATCCCTCAAACCAGCTAAAGGAGATACCCCTGTGAGGTCAACACAAGCGTGTTTTCCCCCGGCCCAACCAAAGACGAGCAAATCTGCCGGTCGTAGAGTGGATCTCCCTTCCGTGGGGTCTGTAAGGAAGTTTACGGGGGCTTCCTTTTTAGCTGATATCCCAGCTCGCCTTAAGATGTCCCAAAGAACGTCCCGCACCCAATCATATCGGTATTTGAACTCAGGCATCTCCTTGCAATGAACCGCATGCTCTCCGAATTTATCCAGGCAAGCCTTACGGCAGATCGGACATGTTTCGTCTTCTGGGTACATTGGGACCATCAAACGGTACTTAAGAATGGCCCTATACTCGACCGAAGACATGCTTTGGCCTAAGCCATCAATCGGGATAACGGTTAGAAAATATTGGGCATGAGGACCTTGTAAGCATTCAATAACCGCCTTCTATCGGGGGGACAATCCAAAAACTTCTCCCAGGCTCTGAGCGATTTTGCTAAAAAGGTCATTCGCCAAAGTTTTTTTAGGCTTTGGTGGGGCGGTGTCCTTATTAGAGAAACTGCCAATGTCAAAGTCTGGGAGAGCGCCATTTAGGCGTTCTAGGGCTTGCACGTAGTCTGAGTCCATGTCGACAACTCCGCTATTCCTTAAGATGTGATTCTGTAGCTTCCAAGACTGAGCCCTCGACGCTACAAAAGCATAAACCCCAACATCATGAGCCGAAATAAGGCATAAACCCCCCAAGCGCATTGGTTGATTATATTTTTTTGTTACTTAATGAAAAAAATAGTCAATAAGAATGAATTTTGTATTCATATATAGTTGTCTGTAAAATCATAAACGTTGTTATACACCTGTTTGTTACTCTGGTAGATAAGATCATTCATAAATTCACCCATATGAGTGTTAATTGACAAAGATATATGAAAACTAGTGCACATCGGACCCTTCTGATGAGATGAAAGCTAAAGAATTACTGAAGGTGATCGATTGTGTGAAATTGATAGTGTGTATTTGTTGGGTGTAACATCCCCAAAATTTTGATCCAAATTTTACAACTTAGGAAAGTTGAGGGATCAAAAATAATATTAAGATAAGTAATAAGAAAATATTAAATAAGGAAATATAAGAAAAATAAGGAAATAAAAATATTTCCTAAGTTAAGTTTACTTACATGAAAGAAATTCCATCCTACATTGGAAATGGTAAGAAAGTGGAGGCATTCCATCAAGGTATAAATAAGGAAGATGGAATCCATCCGACATGGAAAGTGGTAAAGAAATGGAAGCTCTTTATAAAGAAGAGATTTTCCATAGTAATATTCTTTTATGAATATCATGTACCAAGTGGTCCTAGCGGAGGGTGCGTAGCACCCGACGCGCACGCGCTCACGCTCGGGCTCGGGCGAGGGCGATGGGCGTTGGGCGCAATGTGGCGCTTTGATGGCGCACTTCGCACGCTCGCATCGCCGCGAGCAGCTTTAAGAGCCGCCTTAGTATTTTTGGACAACGAGAATTAGACTAGAAACGTCAAGCTATCAAATACGAGGGACTAAAAGTGAAAAATAATATTAAGGGACCCATCGCGGTACACGATGAGTCCAAGAGGACGGCCATCGCGGTACGCGATGGGCCGTGATGAGTCATCAACACGTGTCGCACTCTGGCGACACGTGGCAGCAGGCCAGGACACGTGGCATAATGTGTCAGACCACGTGGCGACACGTGGAAGACGTGTCAGGCCACGTGGCGATATGTGTTGGTCGCGGTACGCGACGGAATCCGGAAAGGAGCCCAACGCGGTACGCGATGGGACTCAAAATCGGCTATAAATAGGGTGGCCATGGCACATTCATTTCACACACCCATATCAACTCTCTTTCTAGAATTTACACTCTCTCTACCTCGGTTTGTATGCCGAACATCGTTTTGCGTGCCACCGACCCGACAATCATAACCTCGTAATCCGTGCCATAAACCCTGTGTTTTCCTCGAAGTACGTGCATGAACCGGCAACCGAACATTGCCTCGATTTGCGTGCCAAGAAAGGTGGATCGAGAACGCCTCGATAAACGTGCATAGAGTAGAAGTGCTGCCCGTATAAACTTAGAATATCTAAACTCCGAATACCCATGCGAGGTAAGGGGTTCTGCCTAAGTTATTATTATTATTATTATTATTATGTTATAAATGGCTTAGACCATAGTCGGAGATATAGCCGAACCTTGATTATGATTTAGTATTATATAACTTTTCTTAAGTGAGGGTTATAGTTAAAATAATATTTCTTTAATATTAAGAAATATAATATTCAAAGAGTATAGTTGAATAATGTTTTTTCTTGAAGAAGAAACTCAGTATAGATGTTTCTTCCTGAAGAAGAAACAAACATATAATTGGTGAATCAATAAGAGGACTAAAGGTCCAAATGTTTTGAATAAACAAATGTTTTATCAAGTTTAATGCTATACGAAATAGACTAAAGGTCTAAAGCTAGATCGTTGATCTAGTTATTTATACAAAATGTTATTCTCGTAATATAGGTCCGAGGTAACCAATCAAGAGACAAAATCAGAAAACAGGAATCAGTATTAGAAACTGATTATAAACAGAAAAGGTGAATACGCCCCAAACCTTTTATAATGAGTCTGAATGGTTTAAAAACTTTGTGTACAATAATAAGAAACGGACACTCTGATTAAGAGTATACATTTGTCTGGATCCAAACATACATGGTGACTCGGAGTTCCCCGAGGCCATGCATATCATCAACATGCCTCTGAAGGTCTACGGGACTGCTCAGAGAAATGATATTGTGTATATAATTAATTGTACATGATACTTAGGGTAATTTTATCCCAATTGAGTTGGGTGCCTAATGAGTAGTCACAAAGGTATTATTGTTGGTTTCACAAAGGTATTGAAAAGAGATTTTAGAGTCAGCGTTATTCACCAGCTTTGTGCTGACGTATTTTTCCCCCATGTTACAGGGAAAAAGGTTAGAACATACAAGCAAGAAGGAATAGAAGATTGGAGTTATAGTCATTAGATGATATCTGATGGCTCAGATATTTTATATTACAAAGAGTTATGTTTTATAAAGAAACGTATTTGAAATATCAAATGGGTATTTAAACCCGAGTTTTTAATAATAAGTTTTCAATATGATTTTATTAAAGACTTCCGCTGAAATAAAACCCGCAACTCTGATGTATTTACAAAACAGGTACCAACTATTGGTCACACACCTAGGCCCTAAAGTGGGGTGTGACAGGTTGGTATCAGAGCCATTAATCTTAGCGAATTAGGTATTTGATTATACCTAGGCTTTAATTAAGGATAAGTTTTGAAAACTTATTATACAAATATTGATACTTAGTGGAAAAGTATCAAGAAATTAATCGAAACTAATACGGATAAGATATAACAATATAAATAAGATAGGAGCGTCTACCTATCCCTAAACTTAAACCTCGCGCAGATGTCCGATCGTCAATCTAGCGAAGAATTCGTTAAGCCATGATCTGGTAAAGGAAAATGATTTATGGGAACGTCTTTTTTCCCAATTCCTATATCTAGCGATGAAAGCACATGCCAAACAAAAATGGAGGAAAATTCGGATTCATATGATTCTGACATTCCGCTAGCTCAGATAATTCCAAACACATATAGAGCAGGATCAAGTAGATCCAAGAAACCAATAATGCCAAATGAAAAATAAGTAATGACTTATCCGGAAGAATATATTCAAGAACAAGAATATTTTCCGGCAACTAAGGATTCTTGTGTTGCTCACAATAAAGAAGCAATGAAAGAAATGGAGGTGGAAGAAAAAGAAAAGGAGGCTATCAAGAAAGATAGCAAAATTAAGAAATTAGTCATTCGCTGGAAGAAATAAAACTTTAGTAATTGTAGAGAGTATCATAGTAACAAATAATATGCACTCTTGTAAACTATAATAAGATGAATAAAAGATATGTTTTGAATTCTTCGAATATTTGACTTATCTTTTAAAATTTTATTGTAGTATGTCAAGAGAAGAAAGTGCAAACTCTCACAACAGTCCTCCAAAGAAAATTGAAAATGTAGAAAACATTGAAAATAAGGATAATGAAATTCCCGCTCAATATATAAAGGGAATTCAAAAGATGATTAAGGAAGCTATGAATGACATATCTACAAGTCAAAGTCAACCAAAATCTAACAAGAGAAATCGAAGTAAGTCTGTTTATTCGAGAAAGGAAGAAACTTATGATAGCTCTACGGCTGATAATCATTCAAAGAATAAGAAACGAAAGAAACTCAATGTTAGTGGATGTTCGTTCAAAAACTTCAAGTATTATGGACCAAAGGAGTTTAACGGAGATAAAGGAGCCATCACAACCGTGAGGTGGCTTGAGGAAATGGAAACAATAGTGATAAAAAGTAAGTGTACTGATAAAGAGAAGATTCAGTATACCGCCTTAATGTTTAAAGGAGAGGCGCATGAGTGGTGGAATGCTCCGTTGATGAGCAAAGGGAGAGAAGTGATGTATAACTTAAGTTGGCAAACATTCAAAGGTCTTATATTGAAGAAATTTTGCCCAACTCATGAAATAGATAGAATTCAAATGGAGTTATGGAATCACAAGGTTGTTGGCACGAATCTTAGGGAATATAATACTAAATTCCTAGAATACTGCCGACTGGTTCCACATTTAGTAACTCCATAATATAATAAAGTAACTCGTTACATATACGGACCAAGAGAAATAAGAGACATGGTACGATCCAATATACCAGAAACAGTTGATTCGGCTATGGAATTAGCCGGATACTTAATCAACAGTATGATAGGGAATCAAGAAGAAGAAAAGACAAAAGATAAAGATATTAAGAAACCAAAAGATTCCGAGAAGATAGGAAAAGAAGAAAGTACTCCCAAGTCAGCTTGTAAGACTTGTGGAAGAAAACATACTGGAAAGTGTCGACTAGAAAATTCAAACAATTGTGCATACTGCAAGAGAACAGGACACACAATAGATGAATGTCGTAAGAAGCTAGGAGTATGTTTTACATGTGGAGAAATGGGACACTTTAAGACTGAGTGCCCGAAAAGAAAAGCTAGTCAAGATTAATGACAAGATCACATCAAAGAAATGTCAAGATAGACTAGCTAACTTTTGTATATTAATTGTAACTCGTTCTTAAATGAGAAGTTTTGTAATCAAAGAAGGGTATTTAATTCCCTAAGTTATAAATAAAATATTAGCATATAGATCGTGTTAATACACAAGAATGCTTATATTTTTTACCTCTAAAGAACAATCAAGAGGTTCACATATTGAAAAGTTCATCTGAACTTATAACAAAGAAAACGTTGAGAAAATTATCATCTAGGAGGATGATATATCAAATGTTAGAAAATATATATATGCAAGGACAATATATTTTTGAAAGGAGCTCATAAAAGAATATCTAACTAGTAAGGTTGATCAAAAGATTAAATAAAAAGAGCTAGAATATATTCAAGAAAATACAATCGCTAAGATAGCGCATGAAATTAAGTCAAGGGTACTATAGAGAACGTCATTGATCAAGATCAAGGATAGAATGGATTCGATAGACTGAATCTAAGCAACAAGTTAATGGAATAGATTCGATAGACTGAATCTAAGCAACAAGTTAATGGAATAGATTCGATAGACTGAATCTAACAACAACAATATAGTGGAATAGATTCGACAGACTGAATCAAAACAACAATGTAGTTAACATCAGTAAATATTTAGAATACATAACGGTGAGGTAAATAGTTAAACACAACTGATCAATGTGTTTAGCAATTTATATTTACTAATGATATTCTGAACTATTGACTGGTTACATCATTCAAGGATGTAAGTTAGCAACAAAATAAAGACCCTAGTTGTTCTGTATACAACAAGAACCAGATTAGATAGAATCTAATCAACATTTGAAAGGTAAGAACTATTCATACTTCAAACAACGAATCTCGAGGACGAGATTCATTTCAAGGTGGGGAGGATGTAACATCTCCAAAATTTTGATCCAAATTTGACAACTTAGAAAAGTTGAGGGATTAAAAATAATATCAAGATAAGTAATAAGAAAATATTAAATATGGAAATATAAGAAAAATAAGGAAATAAAAATATTACCTAAGTTAAGTTTACTTACATGAAAGAAATTCCATCCCACATTGGAAGATGTAAGAAAATGGAGGCATTCCATCAAGGTATAAATAAGAAAGATGGAATCCATCCCACATGGAAAGTGGTAAAGAAATGGAAGCTCTTTATAAAGAAGAGATTTTCAATAGTAATATTCTTTAATGAATATCATGCACCAAGTGGTCCTAGCGGAGGGCGCGTAGCACCCGACGCGCACGCGCTCGGGCTCGGGCGAGGGCGATGGCGAAGGGCGTTGGGCGCATTGTGGCGCTTTGATGGCGCACTTTGCACTTCGCACGCTCGCATCGCCGCGAGCCGCCTTAGTATTTTTGGACAACGAGAATTAGACTAGAAATGTCAACCTATCAAAGACGAGGGACTAAAAGTGAAGAATAATATTAAGGGACCCATCTCGGTACGCGATGAGCCCAAGAGGACGGCCATCGCGGTACGCGATAGGCCGTGATGAGTCATCAACACGTGTCGCACTCCGGCGACACGTGGCAGAATGTGTCAGACCACGTGGCGACACGTGGCAGACGTGTCAGGCCACGTGGCGATATATGTTGGTCGCGGTACGCGACGGAATCCAGAAAGGAGCCCATCGCTGTACACGATGGGACTCAAAATCGGCTATAAATAGGGTGGCCATGGCACATTCATTTCACACACCCACATCCACTCTCTCTCTAGAATTTACACTCTCTCTCTACCTCGGTTTGCTTGCCGAACATCGTTTTGCGTGCCACCGACCCGACAATCATAACCTCGTAATCCGTGCCATAAACCCTGTGTTTTCCTCGAAGTACGTGCACGACCCGGAATCCGAACATTGCCTCGATTTGCGTGCCAAAAAAAGGTGGATCAAGAACGCCTCGATAAACGTGCATAGAGTAGAAGTGCTGCCCGTATAAACTTAGGATATATAAACTCCGAATACCCGTGCGAGGTAAGGGGTTCTGCCTAAGTTATTATTATTATATTATAAATGGCTTAGACCATAGTCGGAGATATAGCCGAACCTTGATTATGATTTAGTATTAAATAACTTTTCTTAAGTGAGGGTTATAGTTAAAATAATATTTCTTTAATATTAAGAATATAATATTTAAAGAGTATAGTTGAATAATGTTTCTTCTTGAAGAAGAAACTCAGTATAGATGTTTCTTTCTGAAGAAGAAACAAACATATAATTGGTGAATAAATAAGAGGACTAAAGGTTCAAATGTTTTGAATAAACAAATGTTTTATCAAGGTTAATGCTATACGAAATAGACTAAAGGTCTAAAGCTAGTTATTTATACAAAATGTTATTCTCGTACTATAGGTCCGAGGTAACCAATCAAGAGACAGAATCAGAAAACAGGAATCAGTATTAGAAACTGATTATAAACAGAAAAGGTGAATACGCCCCAAACCTTTTATAATGAGTCTGAATGGTTTAAAAATTTTGTGTACAAAAATTAGAAATGGACACTCTGATTAAGAGTATACATGTGTCTGGATCCAAACATACATGGTGACTCGGAGTTCCCCGAGGCCATGCATATCATCAACATGCCTCTGAAGGTCTACGGGACTGCTCAGAGAAATGATATTGTGTATATAATTAATTGTACATGGTACTTAGGGTAATTTTATCCCAATTGAGTTGGGTTCCTAATGAGTAGTCACAAAGGTATTATTGTTGGTTTCACAAAGGTATTGAATAGAGATTTTAGAGTCAGCGTTATTCACCAGCTTTGTGCTGACGTATTTTTCCCCCATGTTACAGGGAAAAAGGTTAGAGCATACAAGCAAGAAGGAATAGAAGATTGGAGTTATAGTCATTAGATGATATCTGATGGCTCAGATATTTTATATTACAAAGAGTTATTTTTTATAAAGAAACGTATTTGAAATATCAAATGGGTATTTAAACCCGAGTTTTTAATAATAAGTTTTCAATATGATTTTATTAAAGACTTCCGCTGAAATAAAACCCGCAACTCTGATGTATTTACAAAACAGGTACCAACTATTGGTCACACACCTAGGCCCTAAAGTGGGGTGTGACATTGGGATTGAGAGAAAGAAATGGAAGTAAGAGATGGTGGATTGAAGAGTGAAGAGGGAGGGCAAAATTGAGAAACAAATGTAACCATCCATGAAATGAAAAAAAACTGGGGTGAGGGGAGGAATGAAATCAATGTGTTTTAACCCTTTAGAATGGATGATTGCTTTCCATCCTCTAACCAAACATCCCTATTTTCATTCCTCATGAATGAGTTATTCCATTCCTTTCTTCATTACCTCATAACAAACACTACCTAAGATTATTGGTTGAGTTGTCATCGAACCTAAGAATTTAAAAATGGTATATTCAGACTCTTCTAAATCAAAACTTGGTAAAAAAAACTCTAAATCTCTTATTTTCAAAAGTAAATCTTTTTTAGAACAACGAATTTCTAGTACCACGATTTCTAATTTGGAGAGCCCTGTTGTTCCATTCTGGTCGGACTATGTTGTCTTAACCCGCTCCACGTTTGCTATAGAGTTTGGCTTTGGTGTTCACCCAAGAAACCATCCCACCGCTGCCATCTGGCAGTCGTCGTGCCGCCACAATTGATAATATAATATTTCTTTTACAGAAATTAGACAAATATTTGAACTCAGTTCAACAAAACACAAAGTTAGCTCCTAATTTTAAGGGCTTCTAAAATTGGGTGGCAGAGTTTGGGCATTATTGGTTTAATACAAACTAGGGTATATACCCGCGTAACACGCGGGTGGAATAAGATGTCACTAAACATAATAAATTTATATAAAAAATTCAAGCACACAAACCTTTTTCAACTTTCGGATCAAAACGTTAATCATTTACAATGTCTAGAAAGTTTAAAGTTACAATAAGTTAGTGTACACCAAACTACAAAAAACATCAACAAAAAGTTCTAAAAATGTTCTTTCATATTAAACCACCATCAACTTCTTTAAATATTCTAACAAAAAAAAAACTCATTTTGTTTCACCACCTGAAAATTTAAAAAAACAATATTATCCAAATTAAATATATCATTAAAATAATAACATGTTTAATAATGAAAGCCCTTGTTACACACGGATGAAAATTATAATAAAAGTAAAAATATATATCATGTAATACGTAAATTGAGTTATATTTTATAATGATTTTTATTTATGACTTTTATAATAATATTTTGATATATTTATACACTATTAATTATAAACTATAATTTGCAAACCAAACATTGGTGTTTGATTTATTTTAAAACAAAACATTCATACCGATATCATTATACATTTTATGTTTCTAAAAATAACTTTTAAAACAAAATGTTGTCACATATTAAAAAATGTATTTTTATAACGTTGGAAGAATTGGAGACGAAGACTCAAACAATGATGTAAAATTTCAATATCTTTCAATGGTTAGTAACATGTATCATACGCGTGAAAATTGTATATAAATATATATATATATATATATAGCGACAATGATAATAATAATAATAACAATAATAATAATAATAATGAATTGATAGTGTAATATTTATAAGAATAAATAATTTTACATTCATTATAAGGTATTATATTGTTGTTTTTATTAAAATAAAATAACATACAACAACAAATAACGTAAAATGCCAATTTAAAACATCTTTCTAACTTAATCCATGAAGCCAAAAAGATATATCAATAAAAACAACATCATGATATATGAAGTCATAAAGTCTTGTTTATTAAACAATCATTGAAATAGAAAGAAATGTGTTGCAATTTTTTATACTTACAAAAAAGAAAACTAAAATCACTACAAAATCAATTCAATGCATTGTTAATAAGAGAAATAAATGTACAAATACAATTCACAAACTTATAAACAAATCATAAATCTCTATGTACATCCTTGGAATGAGAATTCTAAACAACAAATTCATGCAGCACAAAACTTCTTCAAACTTTCAGACCAAAACGTTAACCATTTACATTGTCTAGATATTAAAAGTTAAAAGTTATATAAGTTAATGTACACCGAACAAATAAAAAATATCAACAAAAGACATAAACATGTTCTTTCATATTAAATCACCGTCAACTTCTTCAAACATTCTACCAAGAAACTCATTTTGTTTCACCACCTGAAAATATAATAAAACAATAGCATCCAAAATAAATATACTATCATAAATAATACTATTATTAGAATAAATTGTTAAACTTCTTCAAACAATCTACCAAAAGAAACTCATCTTGAACATTTATTTTTATTTTTGACCAATCTTGCAACAAACTTTTAAATCACTAACATTAATATTTTGTTAAACTTGCAAAACTTAAAAACGTTTTACAATAAATGAATTTTCAAATAACTTTGGAAAGATTGTTTAAATTTATGTTGACTTTGGAAAGATTAACTTTATCATAAAATCGGTTGCTAAAAGTGTGTATATGTGTGTGTGTGTTAAAAGGAAAATCAAACCCGAGCTGACCCATTAAAAAAATATGTATTTAACTCTAAAAAGTTTTGAAATATAATTTGTTATTATGGAAATGTCAAATCCGTTTTAAACTAATTTATTGACTGCTTAACAAAAATAGTTTATAAAAACAATCAATAATTTAATTTGTTATTATTTGAAATTCAAAATTTTGACCACAAATTAAAACATAATAGCATTAGATCATATTAATTTTGTTAAACGTATTATGTATAGAAACTTTCTAAACATAAGTTTGAATATAATAAACCGGTTTATTATAAATAATTATCTCCAAAAATAACATATTAATTATAAAAAATACTATTATTAGAATAATTATACATTGAATATTATAAATTAAAAAAATAAATTATATTCAAATAATCATGCCCAAAAATAACCGATTGATTATAAAAAAAGTATTATTAGAATGTATTATATTCTAATATTTAATATTTCCATGTTTAAGGTTTTTCGAAAATCAGTTAATATTTAATAATAATAATACATTGAGTAATATAGGAATAAGTTAATAATAATAAAAAGAACATAAATTATTTCCTTAATTATCATTTTTATAGTCAAAGCTTTAAATATAATTAAATTTCAAATTATAGTAAACATGTCAACTAATAACGGATTAAGTGAATGTACATTTATATTTTAGAAAATTCTAGAATAAATTATATTTGGAAGATCAATATTATACTTTAATATGTATTTTAAATATCAATCTTAATAATTAGTAAATTTATAATTTAGTAAATATTAATAAAAAAATTAGTAAATTTATAATTACTAACATTAACATTTTGTTAAATCACTAACATTAATATTTAAATGAATTTTTAAATAACTTTGGAAAGATTGTTTAAATTTATGTTGACTTTGAAAATATTAACTTTATCATAAAATCGGTTGCTAAATAATATATATATATATATATATATATACGTGTGTGTGTGTGCGCGCGCGCGAGCGCGCTAAAAGGAAAACCAAACCCGAGCTAAACCATTAAAAAAATATGTATTTAAATCTAAAAAGTTTTGAAATATAATTTGTTATTATGGAAATGTCAAATTCGTTTTAAACTAATTTATTGACTGCTTAATAAAAATAGTTTGTAAAAACAATTAAGAATTTAATTTGTTCTTATTTGAAATTCAAAATTTTGACCACAACTTAAAACATAGTAGGATTAGATAATATTAATTTTGTTAAACGTATTATGTATAGAAATTTTCTAAACATAAGTTTGAATATAATAAACCGGTTTTTTGTAAATAATTATCTTCAAAAAGAACATATTGATTATAAAAAAAATACTATTTTTAGAATAATTATACATTGAATATTATAAATTAAAAAAATAAATTATATTCAAATAATCATGTCCAAAAATAACTGATTGATTATTAAAAAAAAAATTTTAGAATGTATTATATTCTATTATTTAATATTTCCATGTTTAAGGTTTTTCGAAAATCATTTAATATTTAATAATAATACATTGAGTAATATAGGAATCAGTTAATAGTAATAATAAAAACAAAAATTATTTCCTTAATTATCGTTTTTTATAGTCAAAGATTTAAATATAATTTGAGTTTCAAATTATAGTAAATAGGTCAACTAATAACAGATTAAATTATTGTACATTTATATTTTTAGAAAATTCTAGAATAAGTTATATTTGGAAGATCAATATTATACTTTAATATGTATTTTAAAGATCAATATTATAATATAGTAAATTTAGTAAATTTATAATTTAGTAAATATTAATAAAAAATCACTAAATTTATAATTAAATTTCTGGAATATTAAAGATTAATATTATATATGAAACAAATAATTTACAAACAAATTTATTAAACATTCAAAACAATTGTATTATTTAATCGAAGTTTCTGACTTTTGATAAAACTCAATCAAAATGGCCGGAAAAAAATCAAAAATTGGACGGAAATATGTTTGTTAATATTTAGTAAAGAAAACAATAACAAATTGGACGGAAAAAAATTAGAAATTGGACAGAAATTCACTTCTTAATATCTAGTAAACAAAACAATAAGAAATTGAACGGAAAATTTAAGAATTGGACAAAGAAAACGATAAAAAGTTGGATGGAAAAAAATTAAGAAATTGGACGGCAATTCACTTCTTAATATTCACTAAACAAAACAATAACAAATTAGCCTATAAATCTCAGAAAACATAAAATATTCTTATAACAAAGTGGCCGGAATATATTCATCGGATATTATAACAAATAACTAACCCTATGTGCAAGAATGGATTGTTAATTACCTTTAATATATTTGTCGGAGAATCGATCTGTTATAATCATCATTAATTGACCAAAAAAACCTTATAACATCTCCTCTGAGAAACGATCAATTGAACGGAATCGAACCGATTGAAGAAATCAATAACCATGGAAGTGACGAAAAACATGGTAGATTAAATAATTGTTGGTAAATAATGTAGACGTTCGATGTTGGCGGAATTAGGGTTCGTATGTTATTGAAGATGTTAGAGAGAAAAATGAGTGGTGGAATTGGTGATGAGTTATGAAAAATCTTCCAAATATAAGTTTTTTGGGTGTGTGGTGAATATGACACATGACAGCATTAGAGACACTCTTAGAATGGAAGGATGATGAGTTGGAGGCCTAGGTGGACAACCTAGTAGAATGACATGTGGAAGACTTGTATTGATTTAATAGATTAGTAAGATAATGGGTTTCGATATGCTGTGCTTATGGTTTTCAAAGAAAACGGGCTTGTTAATTGAATCATAGGGCTTTGTATACGAATTGGCCCAAGCTTTGGTTGTTTGTTTTGTTATTAATTAATTGATTGCCAGAAACCTATATAACGGTACAAGATATGTATCGTGAAAGACTAAACCACCACATTTTAGTCGTTTCAAACTATATTAACAGAAGTATTTAATCTCCATATCTGGTGACAAAACTTGTTATCGCTAAAAGGTTTTGGTCAACCAACACGACCCGTTTAAAAAACGGTCTGTTTCGGGTCAACTAACATAACTCGTTTAAGAAAAGGTTTGGCTTCCGCATTGACCCTTCTGTAAACGGATAGACCCGTTAACATGTTTAACTATTAAGAAAAACTTTTATAATTATATTTTACTCATGTTTTTTTTTTCGTTTTTCATTTTTCTTAAGATACACATGTAATTTTCAATTCATTTTCAAGGTTAATAATAATAATTATTATAATAATAATACTAATAATAATACTCATTTAATCTACCGATTTTAATTTATAAAAATCTTTTTTATTTAAAAAAATGGGTTATGTTCAGGTCGACCCATATGGGCGTATTCATGTGTGTGCGGCTTAGGGTTGAAGTTTTTGACATGAATAAGTATACTATTAACTTCTTTACAATAAATTAAATTAAAAAAATTTAAAAGTATAAATATATTATAAACGGATAATGTAAACCAACCCCATAATACGGGGGATAAAGCTAGTATATACATATAGTTGAAGAATAATACATAATAACTTACCTTACCGAATGTTCATCACTCTATGCCCAATTTTATAAAACTTAAAAACGTACATAGTTTTTTACAAATATAGTTAAAGAATAATACACAATACCTAACCTTACAAAATGTTCATCACTCTATGCCTAATTTTATAATTATATTCGAAAATTTTGTCAATAACAATTCAAGAACTATGCTCTTGGATCTTCTAGGTTTGTTTAGCTACAAACGCTGTCTATATATAGTCGTAATATCAACATGCACCCAATGTTTCATTTCTTGAATCTTCTTGCTGATTGGATAGTATATCATGTTTGAATTGATGAAACTTCTCAAGACTAATCCAGAATCCGAATGTACAATGAATGTGCACCTTTTATGAATAATGTTTATTTTCCCTTTAGGTTATGGTTTTTTTACTATTTCAATATGTTTTATGCTTACGACATTGACATAAGTGACAATAAATTGTAGAATATAATCGTTTGTCATTAACATCTTTGTGGCATGTTCTTATTTTTATGATCCTTCTTGGAACTCTAGATGAGACGTGTGTGATTGCATGTGTGGATTCAATATGATACTTTAAAGAGAATGGTGATAAATGAATTAATAAGTATTAATAAAGTGTTGATTAGTTTTTCATGTAAGCAATAGAAAACATAATAAATATTAAACATATGAACCTGTTACAGCATGGAGAGTAGTAATCGCAACAGAGTATGGATGTAGACGACATAGTTGTCAGGTTGATCGAGTTTCCCTTTAGGATGTATAGTTAAGGATGGTGTTAGGGTTCTTGAGAGGAACCCGGTTTAGGAGAGAGGAGGCACAAAAACTTGTATGTGTGTGAGATTAGGTTATGATGTTATTATTCTCTTTATATATATACACCCAAGGGTAAACCCTTTATTAATTATTTATAGGTAATCTGGTCTATCAACAATTAACAAACTAATATATAATAAGGTATAATTAATATTTTGATCTATTATAATATAAATGATTATAGTTGTCATATATAAATATATATTATTATATATTATTCTTACATTCTCTCACTTCTCCGAGTAATAATTTATTATGAGTATTAGATAAGCTATTAGGAGTTAACACTTATTTTAGCTTTAAACTTAAACTAGAGTAGAGAAATACAGTCATTGACTTGAACATCAGCTCAAGACCCCAATTAATCACACTGCAGTCCTTATTTAAAACTTAAGTAGTTATCAAAATTTTCAAGTAAGCCCTTCAAATTTTTGATTTGTATAATAATTTGTCTATATGTCATTATGCATGCAGAACATATTAAGAGACATACAAAATCAAAACTGATGAGGAAAATTAATAGTTAATCATTCATAGTACGATATGCAGTTGTACGTGGTCATTAATAAACCCCTTATGATTATAAGCGCTTTCATAATTCTTATGGGTAATAGACCTTTAGTTATAGGATCCTTAAACATATCATGAATGTATTCGATATGAAAATTTAGATTCCTCAATTCGTTCATAAACGAATAATTAATTCATATCAAAATTTAATTCAGCACCTCTCAAACTGTTACTGTTTGAGAAAACATGGTAGCTGACTTTATCACAATTAGTCTTCAATATATAATTTAACTGGATTTTAATAAAACTTATGAGTCCACTAATAAATATTCAACAACATTTATTGACAACAACGTTGTAATTAATCAACATATTATGTCGTTATGACTTAGGTTGTTGTTATCAGTTCATTATGACTCCTCCATGAGATAGATTTATCTATTGACATAAGAATATATCCCGAAAATTACATTTTCTTATCTCTGAATATGACAAAGTTTAGAGTAATCTACCGGTTTGAATTCTCATTTTTTCTTTTTAAATTATAGTCTTTCGTTTCATTTAAAGATATTTTAATACTCTTTTAGATGTTTCACATTAATCTAGACATATCTAGTGTGTTGCAATTTTGAGTAATATCTAAACGAGTATAGACTTGAACCTACATAAGGCTTCTACTTAATGAAACATAAGGTAAAAATCTCAATGATCCTATTATCCTCTAAATAGAGCAATATTGTTTGTTACATGTGTAAGGGCTCATTTAAGATAAAACTTATAGAACAAAACTAACGTCCCTTTGGGTCTATCTCAGAATGTTATGATATCTATTATGTAAGGGATATCTCTGAGATCTATCACATCAAAGTATGTACGAACAATGCTTTGACTTATGTAACATATACTTGTCAGAAGAATGTCATCTATATAATGACAAGTTTGTTTTTAGTTGCTCCCACTGATCTTGAATATAACATTTAACAATCAATCATGCTTCCTTGTGTCTTAACGTTTGTGTTAGGATTTAATTTAGTTATGAACACATTTAGGTGTTTCAACAAAATCTTAAACGTTATTCTGACTTATGAAGTTTAGTTTAATTTGCTAATAATAGCTTTATTCTATTTAGAATATTGATTGATTTAATGGTTTAATTAGAAGGGGTATGATCATTAAACTTTCCAACATCCATTTCAGCTTTAGTTAGGGAGCTTACATAATCATCAAAGTTTGTAGGTTTTAAAACCTAGATTACCTCCTGAGTTGATTATTGGGTTTATTTGAAGTTTCAGTTTTATGAATTAGCTCTTGGTTAGGTTGCTATCATTTTCAGGATTCTAAGTGTGTAAGAGTTGGTACAATATGGTGTACAAGAGGTGTCATTGGAGTAAAATTTAATGACTCTCTTACCCTGCCTCTTGTACATTTGCCAAGTCATTATAAGGACTTTTACTGTTCCCACTGACCTTAGAAACCTTTAGGAAATTAGCATGCTTAGGGTCAATATTTATAGAACAATAGATTCTAACATAGAAACAAGTTAATAATATAAGTTG
Source organism: Bidens hawaiensis (assembly GCF_021521415.1). Taxonomy (NCBI): domain Eukaryota; kingdom Viridiplantae; phylum Streptophyta; class Magnoliopsida; order Asterales; family Asteraceae; genus Bidens; species Bidens hawaiensis. The sequence goes on along the minus strand of NW_027505445.1, from coordinate 101,121 downwards.
TTGGAGTTTCTCTTGTTGAGGATTAGTTTAGTAAGAAATCCGAATTGGCCCACTTTAAGCAACAATGAAACTTTCGTAAGAGATTGTAAATTCTAAAGAGATAAGTTTTGATAGAATAGTGTTGTGATGGAGCAGTTTTTTGTACAAGAGGTGTAATTGAGATAATATAAAGTTTTCACTCCCTCACCTCTTGCAAATCTTGTAAGTTATGACTGAGACACTTAAGGCTCCCACTGATCTTTAATATCTCTAGGAAAAATACAAGAGAAATTTCAACGATGTACGTGACATGGGAATCTGTAATATATATGTTAGACTTGATTTGATTTTATTAACGTCCAGATGTCATAGTAAACTTAGGGACATATTTAGAAGAAATCGTATTAAGTATATATGAATGGATCTCGTTAAGACCCAAAGATCATAGAAGACAGACTGGATACAAGTAAATATTTTAAACGATAAATAATAATGTCTGAATATTCCATTTGAATAAGTTCCACGAATGTAAGTAAAATATAACTTCTGGTGGATCCATACTTATTCCGTAAGCCAAGTAATGTTTAGGGCACCTAACACATGATTTAAATCACTAAAAATGAGATTATGAAAAATCACCCTCGTCAACAGTGTCATGATTTATCATGAAATTTGGTTTTAATGGATGAATTTTATAGGTCTCATTTGTCTTTTGTTAAATTTTTTATTTCCATGATAACAAAAGTTGTGAAAGTATATAATATCATCTAGTTCTATTTTATAAATGTTTCAATCCAGATATTGATAACAAATAATATGAGATTTAAGATAAGAGTGACTTTATGTTGGCTATGCAAACCTCATAACTGTCATATTGTAGCTTAAGTATGATACTAAATTCCGATTAATCTCTAGAATATTTAAGGTATCATAAAAGCATAATTAGAAGACAGTTTTTATGGTTATAATAGCTTTAATTTAAATTTTGTCATTAACACTCATAATAGTTATTTGTTGATATTAGTAAAGAAACTTATAGAACTAGACTCAACCTATCATGTATTAATTGGAATATTATGATTAACAGACTTAAATATCATTAATATACGACTACTGTTTTAGCCGAATATTCTTTTGAATTATGGATAGCCTTGTTACTTATGCCTAATATAATGACATATTTTTACAATGATACTTCTCCTTAGAGAACTTAAAGTTGGAAGTAATACTTGTATTTTGTTAATGAACAATAGAATTATCCTCTTTATGGTCTTAGTAGTAGTGAGTTGAATAACATCTTATGTTCCATTGCCATATTCTTTTCTTTTACATGTGTTGCTAATCAACATGCTCATTTTCCTTTTGTACTTGTGAGTGTTATAGTTGATTTTTAAGAAAACAAATTGTAATAATAGAAAATTTTAGTATGTAATGCATAAGAAAAGTGTACTTATTTCCATGTGTGAGCCCTTAACTTTATGGGTCATGGTACTGTACATTATGATGCATTCGGTAATACTATTTAACCTTATAGTTAGAATTTTCAAGGAATGCATGCATCTTATGAGTTATTTTGATTAGTCTTAGGAAAAACTAAATCAAGAATAACTCTAGTGATAACATTTATTTAAATAAGTTCTTGATTATCATTATCATAAGAGACATTATTATTGACTCATCCCATTTGTTATGCTCTAGTTTTCAATAGAATGATTGTTATTAGAAAGAGCAGTAGAATAGTCATATCATGTCTTAATGGATAAAAACTGAGAAGAGCTAAATGTTATTAAAACTCTTTATGAGAGAAAATTCAGTTGTGTTTTGAGATTAGAGTAGATGATTTGGATGATATTGTTATTTATAGAAGAATGTTATAATGAGTTATATTATGGGATATTAAAATAATACAGATTAAAATTTATGATCATTAGATTATAATGAAGGATCATTAATGTGATAATCATTATAATTTATTGAAGATGTGATATGTCTATTATTAACATCAAACTAATAGACTATGATTAAAGGTTTTACTTAAACAAAAAATAAATCACCTTTGGGCAAAATTAAAATTTATTTAAGTATATGTGCAAAACAGTTGTAACACATCACCTTTGGACAGAAGTGAGACAATTATTTTAATTATGCACAGGCTAGTTTTGCTATATAAAATGTAACACATCACTTTTGGGCAGAAGTGAGACATTTGTATCATGTTATGAAAAAACTAACAAAAGCTTTTAATTAGACTTGAATGATATGGTAAATATAACAAATCACATTTGGGCAGAAATGATACATCAAAAGTTCATTCAAGTTAAGCCTTCTTAGCTTTGAATACACACACACAAACACATATATATAATATTTAATAATTTACAAAACGATTTAGTTAATAGTAAATCATTAGAGTTCTCGAAAAATTTAGTTCCTGGAAAAAATTAGTTTCCAAAAAATTTTGAGTTTCTGAGAATCTTAATGGGTTTACGGGTTTATGAGGTTTATGGTTTATGGTAGGTAAACTAGTTAGAAACCCATACACTGACTTGAAAACCCATAGACTAATCCATGATCTTTATTAACTAAATTAATAATGAAAGATTTGGTTCAAATATTTTTAGTGATTAACAATTATATCTGTTTCCTATTTTAAGGGGATTCAAATCTTTTAAGAAAATATTTAAACTACTAAGTTATCCAAGATTTGAAAAAATATTTCCCTAAATAATCATTAACAGACTTTAATCTAGATTTTGAACCAACATATGTATAATTTTCGATAATTATGATGAACACTGTTGGTGCATAATGTCAGTAGTTCATAGTCTAGTGTCTGTAATCCAGTCTGTAATGTTAATTGTGTTTTGTTTATGTTTAAGCGAAGTTACTGACAAGTTCGCTTATCAGGCGAACTTGTTAGTCAAGCGAAGTTAGCAACAACTTCGCCTGAACATATCAGGCGAAGTTGTCGTGTATTTATACGCTAGGTCTCGGCTTGTTTAGAGGGTTGAAGGTAATTATATACAGACGTGTGTGAGTCGAGAGACGTGAGAACCAGAGAGTATTGAGTCTGTATTCAGTGATTATATCACGTGTTTCGGTTATAATATAACGTGTGTTCGTTTATTCGTATCGTGTGTTTGTTTGATTCGTGTTCTACGCTCGTAACGACCTACGCAGGGATTCCGCACCTGTGTAGATCGAGATATCCCATGCAGATCCATCCAGGGAACCTACAATTGGTATCAGAGCTATTGCTCAATTGTGTGGTTCGGGATATTCACGCGGGTGTAGAAATCGTCCCGTTTCGACTATTCGCGGGACGTGTTTTCTGTGTTTTTGTGTCATTCTTACCTCCTACCATCGTATTCAACCCTTTACACCGTCAAAAACCTCGAAAAACCCAGAAATCAGATCTGTAGAAACTTCGTGTTCATCAGGCGAAGTTGCCGTCACTGTTCGTAGGGTTTCGGCGAAGATATAAGGTTAAGCGAAGTTATCCACAACTTCGCCTACCTTCTCAAGTTCGCCTAACTCAAGCGAAGTTCTCTACAACTCCGTCTACCTCCAAAGGTTCGCTTACCTCAAGCGAAGTTAAGAATCAGCGAAGTTCTTCAGCGAAGTTAAGACTTAAGCGAAGTTATCCGTAACTTCGCCTACAGTACTTTTCAGAAGAATTTTTTTTTGTTTTTCGGGTTTCTTAGTTTTTGAGAAAGATGTCGTCAATTAACATCTCAGAGTTAGTTAAGATGGAAGTAGAAGCAGGGTCAGCTACTAAGGCCCCAAAGTTGCTTAAAGGAACCGACTTCGTTGCTTGGAAGGATTGGTTCGAACAATATGTCAAGTACCAGGATGCGAAAATGTGGGTATGCATCCAGGATGGTTATATTCCACCAACTATGGAGTACGAAGGTCGTGATCAGATCAAAAAGTACAGCAAAATGGAAGAAGAAGAGAAAAAGATGTATGAGGCCGAGAGCAAGGCTCATGCTGCTATCACTATGGCTCTTCCACAAGAGATCCTTCATACTTTTAGAAAGTACAAGACAGCAAGAGAGCTTTGGGAAGCTCTTGAGAACCGGTTTGAAGGAAATGTGGGAATCCGTGCTTCGAAGATCAAATTGCTCAAAACTCAATTCTCGGTCTTCAAGTATCTGAAAAACGAATCACTTGATGATATCATCACCAGATATTATCATCTGATGACTGAACTCAGCAACTATTCAATTGCATACAAAGAAGATGAGATTGTTGAGAAGCTTCTTGATGCTCTCCCACCAAAATGGAAGATGTATACTGTGTTGATGAGAGAAGATAAAGACTTTGCTAACTATGACCTTGAGACAGCAGTTAACAAGCTCTGAACCTTTGAGCTTAACATGGTTAGAAAGGAGACACCTACGGATCAGGTTCAAGATCCAGGTATGTATGGTGCTAAAGTCAACTCTAGTTCAGGTTCGAAGACTGAATCAGCTGCCTACTACTCGAAGGGAGAGTCGGGCGCCAACTCATCACATGAGGGGCATGTGTCAGTCAACACGAATGGTGATGTTTGCTTTGTAGCAGGTGGATCTAGTGCATCTAAACCGCAAGCAAGCAAGAGTAGTTGCTCTCCAAGTATTCCTAGCAACAACTACTCTAAGATGCCTATGAGTGTCAAATCTGCTGAAGAGCAGTTTGCTCTCTATGCTTCTTTTATTGCTTCCTATGAGAACTACATTCAGGGGAAGATTGTTGATCCAGCTATGTTGGATGAAGACTATGACCAGATTGATGCTGATGATCTGGAAGAAATGGATCTGCAATGGCAGATGGCTATGATCGTGAGAAGAGTGAAACGGTTTATGAAAAAGACCGGAAGAAAGTTTGTCGGTGGAAGGCCAGGGTTTGACAAGACGAAGGTAAGATGCTACAACTGTCAGCAAAACGACCACTTTGCTAAGGAGTGCAGAAATGAGCGTGTAGAACGTGGTCAAGGCAAGTCTACACAGCATAATGGGGGTAGTAAAGATTATAGTGCCATGATTTCCAGAGAAGATGGTGAATACAACTGGAACCTGCATTCTGAAGAAATCTTTGAACAGGCAAATTTGGCGAATGTGGAAGGTGAGAAAGCTACTGGAGAAGAAAAAGCTTTCATGGCTGATGCTAAAGACCAGCTCTCCGAGGTATGTTCTAAACCTACTTGTTCTAAATGTGAAAACTTGTCTGAGCAATAAGCAACTATAACTGATCAGTATGTTAGTTTGGATGCTGAGTTTAAAACTCTAAAAGAAGATCATCATTTTACAAAAGCAAGAGAAAATAGCTATAAAGTTAAAATAAAAGCTTGTGAAAAAGATATTAAAAGTCTAAAAGCAAAACTTGCTGAAAAAATTCAAGTGATTGATCTAAGCTATGAAGTTTTGGAAGAAAAAACCAAACTAATAGCTGAAAGAGAAAAACAGATTGCTGATCACCAGGTGAAAGTGGTGGAACTGAATAGAAAACTTGAGCAGTTCAGAAATTCCTCTGCTATTCTTGATCACCTTGTTAGTGATCAAGGTTCCTCAGTTAAGAGGGGAGGAATTGGTTATCATGAGGTTCCACCACCTTATAATCACAATTACACTTTTAATCCTAGTAATCAGAAATCTGTTGACTTTGAGGTTGTTCAGACAGTTCCAATTAAGGTAACTAGTAAAGAACCAGATGTTAGTAGAGGCGAAACAAGTCCGCCTGTGTCAAGTGTTAAAATTTCTGTTCCGAGTCCGGTCTCATCAGATTCGGATAAGTCATTCGAGTCGGGTAAGACAAAGGAGGAGGTTTTATTACCAAATAGTGGAGAGAAAGATAAAACAACTAAAAAGAGTTCTCCGCTAAACCCTTATGTCCCACCATATGTGAGACGAACGGGCGGTAGTACAGCCTCGACATCCAAAACAACTGTTGAAAAGAAAGTTGAGCATAGGTGTTGTTTTAGGTGTAATCAATTAGGGCACCTAGTTGCAGATTGCCCTCTGAAGCAGCGATTCAGAGGTGTGAGGCATACCAAAACTGAGACTAAGCCTAATGGTAATTATAATACTGGTAAAAGTGAAAACCATTCAAAATTCAGAAATCAGACTAATTCAGGTTTTCAAAGAAACCAATCTCAGTTTCACACTGCTAATAACCAAACAGTAAGTTATAATTCTTTCAATTCACAAAGGTTTGGAAGGCCTCACAATCAATCTACAAGGAGGTATACTAATAGGACTTACAGGAATTATACAGAGACTAACTTTGGAAAGCCAAAGTTCGGGATGTATAGATCCAAGACCAATTGGTCTTGGGTCCCTAGATTCTAATCTTTTGCTTTAATCGTGCAGGAACAGTTGAACAGGGCTGCCAATAATCTTTGGGTTGTGGATAGCGGCTGTTCCCGGCACATGACGGGTAACAAAATCTTGTTACACGATTTGAAACCTGTTCAAGGAGGGAGAGTGAGCTTTGCTGGAGAAAGTGGAGGTAAGATTACAGGAATTGGAACGGTGTCTAATGGAAAGATGACTCTAGAGAAAGTAAACTTTGTCGAAGAATTGAAGCACAATCTGCTGAGTGTGTCGCAGATCTGTGATAAGGAGTACACCGTACATTTTACAAAGAATGAGGCGATTGTGTTGCATCCTGGTTTTCAGATACCAGAGGAGTGGATTGTAATGAAGGCTCCACGTGAGAGGAATACGTATATTATGGATATGAGGTCGACTGAAATGGCCACGGAAGAATCATGCCTTATGACAAAAGCGAGCGAATCGGACTTTGGTTGAAAAACCAAAGAATGTGCATGCGATAGGCACAAAATGGGTTTTTAAGTGCAAGAGAGATGAGAAAGGGATTATTATAAGAAACAAGGCGAGGCTAGTCGTTAAAGGTTTTAATCAACAAGAGGGGATTGATTATAATAAAGTGTTCGCTCCTGTGGCAAGATTGGAAGCCATTAGATTGTTTTTGGCATTTGCTGCTTATAAGAAGATGAAGGTATTTCAGTTAGACGTGAAAAGTGCGTTCCTAAATGGGAAAGTTGATGAGGTTGTGTACGTTGAGCAACCTCCGGGTTTTCCTGACCCAGACTTTCCAGACCACGTGTACAAGTTAAGCAAGGCGTTGTATGGACTACATCAGGCACCTCGTGCCTGGTACTCAACCTTATCAGATTACTTGCTTGAAAATGGGTTTGAAAGAGGGAAGATAGATAGTACGTTGTTCTTCAAGAGAGAAGGAAGCGACTTCCTGCTGGTGCAAGTCTACGTGGATGACATTATCTTTGCTGCATCAAAAGTCTCCATGTGTCAGGAGTTTGAGGCCGTCATGAAGAAAAGGTTTGAAATGAGTGCTATGGGTGAACTAACTTTCTTTTTAGGATTGCAGGTTGATCAGAAGAAGGATGGGATGTTCATTCATCAGACCAAGTATGTCCATGATGTGCTCAAACGCTTCAAGATGGAGGACAGCACTCCATTCGATACTCCAATCTGCGTTAACCATAAATTGGGTGCTGAGACAGACAATGACGCAGATGTGGACCCAACTCAGTATCGGGCTATTATAGGTTCTTTAATGTACTTAACTGCTTCTAGGCCTGATATTATGTTTGCAGTTTGTCTTTGTGCTCGTTTTCAGGCAAACCCAAAGGAATCTCACATGAAGGGTGTGAAGTGGATCTTGCGATATCTCAAAGGCAAACCTAAGCTGGGGTTGTGGTACGCGAAGGGAGGAGACTTGGAGTTGGTAGCTTACACAGATTCTGATTATGGAGGGTGCAGTCAGAGTCGGAAGTCAACTACTGGAGGATGTCAGTTTCTAGGAGGCAGATTAGTGTCCTGGCAATGCAAGAAGCAGACATCAGTCGCCATTTCAACATGTGAGGCAGAATACATGCAGCATCCAACTGCTGCTCCCAGGTTCTGTGGATTCAACAACAGTTACGCGACTATGGTCTGAATTTCTCACTTACTCCAATTTGTATTGATAACACTGCTGCGATCTCAGTAACTAATAATCCCGTAAAGTACAGTAAAACTAAACATATTGACATACGTCATCATTTTATACGGGATTGTGCTGAGAAGAAACTGATTGTGCTTGAAAAGGTGGATACGCTTGATAATTTCGCTGATTTATATACTAAAGCGTTTGACAAATCAAGATTTCAAAACCTTGTTGAGTTGAATGGGATGATCAATCCCGAGTAACCATGCTTTTTGTGCATATATATATATAAAAAAAAAATGTCACTATCGCTTAAAATTATGTCGGTTACCTCAGTTTGAAGGACATATCCTCGGATATGTTTGGTCCTCATTTTCTACTTGTAGAGTTTGAGGGTTGCCATTAACCAGATGACTGAATGTGACCGGGGCGGTTTATGATGTGTTTTTATTCTTTCGCTGAAAATTAGTCGTTCATACTTAGTTAGAAGGACACATACTTGTATATGGTCGGTCCAGCGGATCCATTGGATCCTCAGGATAACCGTTTACCTGAAGACTTTGAACTGATCGGGGCGATTGAAGTCAAAAATTTTTTTTTAGGGAAATGAAATTATTTTTCAAGTCTACTACTTTGTAAGAAGTTCTGTTACTATGTTTTAACAGAAAATTGATCCAACCTTGGAAAATGATAGATTTACTGATTCTGTGTGCTTAACTAGTGAAGTTATTAGGCTTAAAAGGCTTTAGAACAGTCATTGTATGTCATGGTAGCTTTTTATGGTGCGTAAAAGTAGATGTGATACAAACTAAATCTACTCGATTTTACGTGGAAACTCCTTAAGAGTTTTGCATGTCTTCATATATATCTTTCCGAATGATAGGCAGAATAGCGATTACCCAGTCATACACGAGCCCGTAAGTGTTCTGATTCCCGTAAAGATAGTGTGTGAAGAAACTGCAGTGATCCAGATTCGGGACTTGCAGTTGTTTACTACTCTGAAGTCTATGTAAATGTTTATCGTAAAAAAAAAAAAAAAAAAACCTTATGAGTTATTGAAACATTCTAGAGCTGACAATGTCAAGACTTCTCAATCAAGGAGTAAGAAAGAGAACGGGAAGCAGATGAAGAGTACTTACAAACTTAATCAGACACTATGGGTTGAAGTCAATTCGGGGTGACTTGGGGAAAGCCAAATACGCTTTGAGAATAGATAGGAGGCATCACAATCTCTGAGGTGTTGCCCATTTAAGTTTTGAGCTTAATTGAACCTAACCCGTATCACAGAAACGATGAAAACCATTTTAAGTATATTACCTGCTTACAACCTGTTTCTTTATGTCATAATACAGCTGAACACGGATCTGTGTGACAGTCACGTAGTTAGTATGATTCCTGTTCGGATCTTTTCTAAAACGTAGTAGTCCCTGTCGAGACTGAAATTTGATCCCTTGTACTTTAATTTTTAAAAGTTTTTCGTACTTAGGTAGTTTATGATTTTATAACTGGTTACTTGGTCTTGATCGTTTCATTTAACGCTTTAAAGGATGTTTTAAAACTTAATTGCAAATTGTTCAAATTATGGGGTTTGTTTTGAAAAATTTTAATATCAGCGAAGTTCTGCATAACTTCGCCTTATAGGCGAAGTTATCCACAACTTCGCCGGTACATCTGTGGCCCTATATAAAGAAGTTTTAAGGTCAAACATTTCATTATTTCAAAATATCAGCGAACTTACTATCTGTCAACCAAAGCGAAGTTATCGATCTGTTCTTATCGATCTTCTGTTGTTATTTTTTTTACCTCGATTCTAATCAGATTAAAGGTGTGTAGGGTTCTATATTCGTATAATCATGGTCGTTAATGTTAATCACAGGTCGATTCGAACCGTTTCGTGACCTCGATTATTTGAAACCTAAACACCCGATTTTCAAACTTGATATTACGTGATAGTAATTTGCATGAACGTCTATAACTTCATAAAATCATGTATTTCGGAGTCCTCGATCTCCGAAATCATCATCTACACGTCGTTCTAAATCCCTAACTGTTGCCGATTCAAATTCGGCGAAGTTACAGTTTAGGCGAAGTTATCCGTAACTTCGCCTGAGGTTTAACTTCGCCTGATTATTGAATTTGAAACAGTTTATGAGGCGATGTTGTGATTAGGCGAAGTTATCCGTAACTTCGCCTGGATCATTTTACTTAACTATTATCAGACGAAGTTCAAGTTGAAGCGAAGTTGTTTCCCAACTTTGCCTCACCTTAAACTTCGCCTATACAGAATTGATCACAACTTCGCTCATGGTAACAGGCGAACTTGTGATTCGCTTTGATGTTTATCTAACTTAACCTGTTTGTTGCAGATATGGCTGCTGTTGCTGGAGCAGGTGGTGCAGGCGGTGATGACGGAGGTGATCAACAAAGACAGTTCTTCCCGGGTCACAACATGTATATCACCTTAGACCCGGAAGCGAGCGGAGTTGATGATTTCCGCGAAATCATCACCTTCCTTTTACGCTCGAGGATATTCCACGCCATTACGACAACTCTGCCGATTTCCTTGCCCAACATTGAGGATTTCTGGCAGACGGTGGAATATGACTGCCGCGTCGACCCCCCGGTGATGCGTGCAACGGTAAATGGTCAGGATGTTCAGTTCTCGTCTGAACAAATCCGGGTGGCTTTGCAATTCGGAGAGGAGACGAGGGACGACCGACAGAGTTTGTTGCTCCGTTCCGTGATGGAGCATTTCTACGAATGGGATATTCTGGTCCCTTGGGGGATACACAAAGAAGGAAAGGTTTCTTGCTCGATCAGTGGCGCTTCCTCATGCACGTAATGATTGTCTGCATGTCAGCGAGGAAGGCGGGCACTGACGGGATGGGCGCGACCTTGCAGTCGGCGATGACTGCTCTGACTTATAACAAGCGTTACAGCTTGAGTCAGATGGTCTTCTATGAGATTGATCGACAGCGAAGGGCGATGGGGCGTGAGAGATTCATCATGTATCCAAGATTTCTCCAAATGATCTTGAATCATGTTGTTCCCACGTTGCCTCAACGTCGCCCTATCAGATACGTGGAGAGTGTGAACAAGCGTATCTTTGCTCAATGTAGAACTTCGAGTGCTAGATGCAAGCCTGAACTGTGTCCTAGGCATACTCCACTGTTTGGGTATTTAATCAACCCGGAGTATGTTCCTGCTAATGGGGACGAGTTTAGAGATCCTCAAACATAACAGGCGGGAGCACCTCAAGATGTACCTGCTGCGCCTGTTGTGTCAGCTGAAGAAGAGGTAGACCTTGACGCTGCTTTTGGCGGCCAAGGATTTTTTGACATGGACCGAGTTGATCTTCAAGAAAATATACAGGTCTCGGTTCCACAGAGTACGGGAGTACATGTTACTAGAGCAGCTACGACGGTGGATGACTCAGATTTTGATGATGTAATGGATGAGGCAAGATGTATGATGGTGACTCAAGAGAGGACGTATGGGAAGAGAAAGAGGACAGATGACGACAGTGAGTCAGAAGAAGAAGAAGACATTCATAAGTTGATCAGACGTTCAAGAAGGGACAGGACAGGTGCAGGTAGGGGAGCTGGTGAGAGCTCTAGAGTCATACGTTTCGCTCCGCCCGCACTGTCCGGTATGTCAATTGTCCCTACACCATTACAGGTCACAAGGCCAAGCGTCACGGACGTTCCCATGGTGGCTACATCATCATCTGTTGGCCTCCCATCCATCACACTCCAGCTGACGACTCCAGATATTGTATCGTTGCCGCCTCCAACGCTTACTCCGTCGGAGGTTGTTGCACAGGTTATTAAGTCGACAGTGGTTCACACTGCAGGGTTGTCGGTCACGATACCACCTGCGGTTACGTCCACAGCTACTTCTGATGTCCCGGTTTCATTCGAAATCCCTCCTCAGTATACTCAAGACATATCTCACATGAGGTTCGATTTCGATGCAACCCTATCAGACACGGAAAGAATAGCTGCACTAGAGCGGGTCGTGGCAGAGCAATCTAGGATATATCTTATCCAGACCCAGGCTATTCAGCGCCTAGTAGCAAAAAATCAACTACAGTCGTCCCTCCTGGTTGAACATGGAAAAATTATAGATGCTATGAAGGAGTTCTTGGCATCTCAGGGGGAGACGAGCTGTAAAGGCGACGAGCTCAGGACAAAGAAGAAGTATGACAGAGACGATGATCCCAATGCATCGAAAGGTGCAGGTGGTGAGTTGCCAAGAACTACTCAAGCTCTTGGGACAACCACAGCTCAGGGTGAGTCTGCAGGTGCAGCTGGCGGTTCTGGTGGTGATGAGGTGGTGATGGTAGATGACGAGGAGATGGGAGATGATGTGATCGATGCCTTGAAGGAGTTGGATGATGATATGTTAGATGTTGATGATGTGTGTGATGATGTGCTGCCATTAGAAGAAATTGAGAAGATTGGTGCACAGATAGTGATAGAAGATGATGTTGAAGAAGGTGAAATTGTAGAGGAGAATGTTGAACACGAGCTTCCAACCGTTGAGAAGTCGAATGTATGTGAAGATACAGTAGTTGATGATACAGAATGGGAGGAGCAGCCTAGATTGAAGGAAGGCTATGCTCATTGGTTTATCAAAACGAAGAAGCCAGTGGTACCTACAATGTTCAAGAAAAGTTATAATATTAAAGGGTACGCTGAGTCAAAGAAAGGCATTATCTGTTGGTTATATGATGAACAGCTAAAAGTGTTCGTGGTGAAAAGATATGATGGGATCCAATACTTTAAGAGGGCGTTGAGATCTCTAAATACCTTACCTGAGTGTGAGGTAAAGGATTTGGCCAGACTTGGTTTGATTAATAGAAGTGATGATAATATGGCCAGAGTTATTGGGAAGATAGTATGGAAAGAAAGTATTAAAGAGAAAAAGTTTGAGTTGTTAAAACCACAGAAAGGGAAATTAGGTGAAGATACTGAAAGAGGAATGAGAGCAGATGGCAAACCTTGGATGGTGATGAAATATAAGCCAATTCGGTGTTTGAAAGAGGTTCCAATGAAAACTATGCCTCAAGATGTGCTGAAAGATCTGAAATGGTGGTATGTGGATTGCCAGACTGCTGAAGCCGTGTTGGAAGACGAAGACGAACAAGAAGTGCTAAGAGTGTATGATCCGATGCATCTTGTTAATTTATCTAAAGCTGATCTGCAGGTGTTAAACGAGAAGAAGATATTCTATATTCCTGCTTGGAAAGGCGAAGCGAGGAAATATCAGCGAGTAGTCATGGTCTGTGTAAGAGAGGGAGTGCATGCATGAAGATTACAAGACAAGTGCTTAAAGATAAAGATATGAAGCTACTGCCAAGGGGGAGTCTGTTGGTGCATAATGTCAGTAGTTCATAGTCTAGTGTCTGTAATCCAGTCTGTAATGTTAATTGTGTTTTGTTTATGTTTAAGCGAAGTTACTGACAAGTTCGCTTATCAGGCGAACTTGTTAGTCAAGCGAAGTTAGCAACAACTTCGCCTGAACATATCAGGCGAAGTTGTCGTGTATTTATACGCTAGGTCTCGGCTTGTTTAGAGGGTTGAAGGTAATCGTATACAGACGTGTGTGAGTCGAGAGACGTGAGAACCAGAGAGTATTGAGTCTGTATTCAGTGATTATATCACGTGTTTCGGTTATAATATAACGTGTGTTCGATTATTCGTATCGTGTGTTTGTTTGATTCGTGTTCTACGCTCGTAACGACCTACGCAGGGATTCCGCACCTGTGTAGATCGAGATATCCCGTGCAGATCCATCCAGGGAACCTACAAACACGAAGAACATCATCGAAAATTTTAACAATTAAGCATACAAAAAAAACTTGGAATCTAAATCTTTAAACATGAAATTAACAGATTTCGAAAATATTAGAGTTTACTAAATATGAATTTTAGCGATTTTAAACAGTTTCATATAATTTTTTTCGTAATAAAACATGAAAAAAGAAACCGAAAAAATTAGGGTTTATCAAGTTTTAGTCTATGTCTTCTGATTCAATTACAGATTTAGGGAAAACATGATGAACTGATTAATCAACATCACTCTGATGCCACATGTTGATCAGTTCTTCACGTAAGCAATAGAAAACATAATAAATACTAAACCTATGAACCTGTTACAACATGGAGAGTAGTAATCGCAGCAGAGTATGGATGTAGACGACATAGTTGTCAGGTTGATCGAGTTCCCCTTTAGGATGTATAGTTAAGGATGGTGTTAGGGTTCTTGAGCGGAACCCGGTTTAGGAGAGAGGAGGCACACAAAATTGTATGTGTGTGAGATTAGGTTATGATGTTATTATTCTCGCTATATATATACACCCAAGGGGAAACCCTTTATTAGTTAATTATAGGTAATATGGTCTATCAACAATTACCAAACTAATATATAATAAGGTATAATTAATATTTTGATCTATTATAATATAAATGTTTATAGTGGCCATACATAAATATATATTATTATATATTATTCTTACATAAACTTCTCGGTTCATACAATCTTAAATTATTACAAGAATTTTTGGTATGAGTGAATGAGTGCTTTGTTTCTCTTAATGCATGTAATCTGCCTTCATCTTGATCCTCTTCTCTCATTTAAAGAGGAAGAGGATATCCCTTTACCTAAGTTACTTTTCTCTTCCTTATCTATTGAGTATTGTCCCTCGGTTTCTTTCTTCCGCCATTGAGTCTTCACCTCCCTTTCCTTTATCCAGCGGGCCTTGGTTCATACATAGAGACATGTTTGTCTCGAGCCTCGCCTTTGGTCAGGGGAATAATACCTCCTGAAAACCTCCAGACTTGACCTCTCTTTCTTGACTTGTTCAACCATTCTTTCATTCTTATCTTTCTTTCTTGGGCTTTCGTTGGGCCTTCCTTAGTCTTCACTATTTGCTTGGTCATGGGCTGCCTTAGAATCCCGGTTACGAGGTAGGCTCTTCAAGCCGCCCAGCCTATTATCCTTGTTATTTATGACAAGGATAATGGACTTATTCTGTTTAACCCTTCTTCCGTGGCCTACTTTACATGTAATCCACTCTTCTCTAATCTAATTTAATCATCTTAATTTAAATCCCAAATCCTAGTCTAAGCAAGGGCCCATTTTGAGATGGCAACATTGTTTTGAAAAGAGATGTGAAAACCCCACGGTTCCCAATAAAGCTGTTACTCCTTCCTGTAACATACACCAACACTTCATCATCAACATACCACCTTCCTTTCTTCCTCATTTCTCTCTCTCTCTCTCTCTTTTCGACGGAGCTCTCCACCCGGTTTAGGGTTCGATAACCGTCCCCTCTTTTTATCATGTTAGTGTCGACCCCCCCTCCTTTTCTACCATAACTCAATTACACAAAACAAAATGCTTTCTCTGTGCTCGAAATATCATATCCATTTATCGATGTCTCCCACGCTTCCCGGCCCAAATGATACGACGGTTAGCCTTCCGGGGTTGATAGCTTTGTACATAAAAACCTAGAATTTTCCAATATTCGGTATCATTTCAGTTAGCCTTGTTGAAACATGTTAGGCTTTGCTTCTCTTAGATCCACCCATTAGGTTTCTTCCGAGTGACACACTTTGAGGTTACCTGCTGGGATTTGAATGGATCTGCAACAGTTCCATTGTTCCGGCAGTTTTATCGTTTGATAGCCGACTACCATTGGTTTACCTCGAGCGTCGCTCAAGTGAGAAGCATCCTTCGTGTTGCTCCAGTATCCCCACTGGTTTTTACCCTCGTGAGTTGAAAGATAGCTTCTTTTTGTTGTCCTCGTCCTTCGCACCCGATCTCTCTTTCCATTGAGACCCTTCGTCTAAAATTGATGACCCAGACTTTGGCCCTCCCACGAGCCATGATTGGCTATACAAGCTATTGGTTGAAAACAAACGGAAGCCATGACTTATCCCGAGTCTTTGTTGTATTTAGTCGGGTTAAGCAAGATATGACCTAACCCGTTAACTTACCCGGCCATGCTTGAGGACGGTAGAGGTAAGTTGCTATTTTACTTACCGTACCGACAGTTGTTTGGATATGCCACTTAATGATCTCGTGTATTATTTTTTTGCAGAAATGAAGCTGATAAAAATTATCCAGAAGTGTCCACTGAAGGCTGCTGAATTTGTCGCTCTCCTCGTTTCCTCTGAAGTGGGTCAAGAAATTGTTGGCTCCACTATGATGGCTTCTCCAGCCTCTGCTCCTTCCGTCTATACTCCAGAAGATAACTTCAGCTCCTTGTTGAACCGCAGAAACCCGGCCTTGGACATTTATAATGCTTTGTTAAAGAATCAATTTAGAAATTTCAAGCGTCCTTGCTTGGGTAAAGCGAATGTTCTAGATAAATAACCCTCGAGCCCGATCAAGATTTTGGTTGTGGAGAACCCCGATTTCTTGTTGTTAGTTGTTCCTCTCGAAGTAGAGAGTTCTGGCCTTAGCTCCATTCAGACGACTAAAGCTACACTCAAAGGGAAAAGACTCACGGAGTCTAGTGAGGGTCCACGGGATCATCTGCTCCATTCCTTAGAAGTTCCTCCCCAAGGGGACCTTTTTATTCCCAAGTGTAATATTACTATGGATACTTCAATAAAAATACCTCAACTGGCCCATGACTTCTTAACAGAGGTTGTCCTACCAGTGGACCATTCCCGAGTCCAATCTATGAATGTTAATGACCTTGTGGTGAGTTTGGGACATATTTGTATCATTTGTTGGTATTAGGAATGGCCACGCATCAGGCGTTGATAGATGGTAACCAGTTCTTTCATGAGGTTCATGCTGAGATTGGGAGTCTGAAGAAGTCACTGGCTAAGGGTGGGAAGAAGATCTTGGACTTAAGGAAAAAAAATGGTTCTTTGGGAAGAATAGAGCTTCATGGTACCTACTTAGAGGCTAACTTAAAGGAATCAGGGGTCGAGCTACCACTCTGACGAAGGAGCTTGTTGTGGCTCAAGAGAAAGTCGGCGAGTACGAAGCTAGATATTCGAAACTAGAATCGGCTCCTGGGGGTGCTATGATTGACTCTATCCACTTGACCATTAGCATGTGGGTGCGCCACATTTGTGAATATTTGCTTAATTTCCAGTTGAGTGCACCACTCTTTGAAAGGATTCTTTATAAATTGTTTCCCAGTATCACTTACAATGGCGTGGGGAAGCCGAAGCGACGCACTATGTTTTCCTAGAGGAACCTACTTGGTGAAATAGTCAATAGGCGCAACCAATAACTTGGCTTTTTCGGAACCTTCTGGGACCGATCCCAGGAAATGAATCACCCACTTTTGAAACAACCACAATGAGCTGACTGGGATCAAATTGAGTTTTGGTTGGCGAGTGACCGGGGCATGTACTTGATCGTTGTCGTAAGGTCAATCAAAAACATTTATAAAATTACCTTTACTAGCAAAGGTAAGTAAGGTGTCGAAACCGCAAGATATCGGTGGAAAGTGCTAAACAAGTTTAATGCTTTTTGATTAATTATACTAGGGTGGACAAACGATCTCAAGCCATTTGAAAATTGATTTGGTTGAAAAAAACAGTTTGAAAAAAGTAACCAAACTCCAGGTTTCACGTTGTGAAGCAACCAGACCAATGGATTAACTTATTTGGAAAACTCGTTTGATTACACCTATAATCAAAGGACTAGATATTTTGCATTACTGATTAACATAACTTAATCTGAACAATTGATTTGGATGAATAAAAACCTAACTGATTACCAATTTTAGGTTTTGATAAATATAAGTGATTTAATGGCTAAAGATAAACGAGATAATGAATCTAAGAACTTAATCCTAAAAGTTGACGACCACAAATCAATAAAATGATAAAATCACAAAACATTCAATTACGAAAAACTGTTGAATGCATAAACAAACATAAAAGATTAATTAATCGAATGTTAATCAACTCTAATTCCAATATAAAGATTGAAAATACCAAAAAGTCTGGCTTACGAACATAACTCTACTCCCGAAGATGGTCACGAACGATTTAACCTTGCATCTTGATCTTGAATATCTTCATTGATTGTTGCAAGGATGATAACATGGATGATTGTTATGATTGGAAGGTGTTATGATGGTGGATAATGGCTCCAAAATTTTCCTTGGTGGCTAGGGTACGAAGAATAATAAATTTAGTTTTTATCCCGGCTTAAATATGGAAGAAAAAATGGATTTCCCGTTAGACCAGACCGTAAGCTACGGCCTAGTCACCATAACTTACGATGGGACCGTAGGTTACGGTGGGAAGCTTCTGACTTACGATGACTATTATTACATTTTAATACTCGTCTCCTTGAGAAACCCAAAATTCATATATTATGGGTTTCGTAACTCATTTTCTAGCCCTGGATATGCCTGCTTTACTTTAGATGCGCACAAATTACTTCTGAACTCCCCCGATTTCTTCCATTTTGCCCATAGCTCAATTCCTTGCCATCCTAAGTGCTCCAAATTAGTTCCTTTATGCTCCGAGCACATGTACACATGAAACCACCCAAAGTACTCATGTTCGATATATAAAAACACTTAGCATACACAAAATTAAACACATTCTTTTACCTACACATCACATCCCCACACTTACCCCTTTCGTCCCGAAAATGATTTACAATGGAATCAGAACCAGAAACTATCTTTACAAAACACTTAGGTAATTTTAATTAATGGCAGATATCTCTAAAGTTAAGGCCGAGCACCAACGACCATCTGGTTTGCTCGTTCAACCAAACATCCCTGTTTGGAAATGGGAAGATATCTCTATGGATTTTGTGTGTCAATCTTCCGACTAATCGGAACCGCCATGACGGTATTTGGGTTATATTCGATCGTTTGACTAAGTCCGCTCTTTTCATCTCGATCAACGAAAAGTTTTCGGTTGATCAACTCACTCAGATTATATACAGCGTATCGTGTTGTCGTCATGGTACACCTTTGCGTATCATTTCCGATCGTGATAGTCGTTTTACTTCTCACTTCTGGTCATCGCTTCAAAACGCGTTGGGAACTCGATTGGATCTTAGCACCGCCTATCATCCTCAAACCGATGGGCAATCCGAGCGCACAATTCAAACGCTCGAAGACATGCTTAGGTCATGTGTCATGGACTTCAGTGGAAACTGGGATTTTCATATTCACTTGATTGAGTTCTCATACAACAATAGTTTTCATTCGAGTATCGGTATGGCTCCGTTTCAAGATCTCTATGGTCGTAAATGTCGATCATCTATTTGTTGGAGTGAAATTGGTGAAACCAAAATCACCGGTCCGGAACTTGTTCAAGAGACTACTGATTTAATTGCTCAAATCCAACAAAATCTCTTAACTGCCCGTAGCCGTCAAAAGAGTTACGTCGATAACCGACGACGACCCCTTGAGTTTAATGTTAGTGACCGTGTCTTCCTCAAGGTATCCCCTTGAAAAGGTGTTGTTCGTTTTGGAAAGAAAAGCAAACTATCTCCTCCTTTCGTTGGACCTTTAAAGATTCTTGCTCGTGTTGGTAGTGTTGCTTACACACTCGAACTTCCTCAAGAGTTTTCTAACGTTCATCCGAAATTTCATGTTTCAAATCTGAAGAAATGTCATGCTGAGGGAAACCTCCATGTACCACTCGACGAAATGCGCATCGATGAGACAATGCGCTTTGTCGAGAAACCGGTAGAAATCATGGATCGCAAAGACAAGGAAACTAAACGTAGCCGTATACCTTTGGTAAAGGTTCGCAGGGAATCCAAGCGTGGCACTGAATTCACTTGAGAACGAGAAGGTCAAATGCGAACAATGTATCCTTATCTTTTTGTTACGGATTCTTCTACTTAATTTCGGGACGAAATTCTCAAAAGTAGAGAATGTTGTGACATTTGTCAATTTTTATTCATATTCGTATGTGTATTTGTATTCGTTAAACCGACCCGTTGTGTCGTTTCAATAAATTCTTATTTGTCGTTTATCATTTAATATTAATTACGATGATTTATAGTTACTATTCATTTATTGTATATTTGTGTAGTTCAAATAACGAATCTCAGAGCTATACAAGTTTATTAAATAAACAATCTCCAAACTATACGGGTATGCAACGTAAACAATCTCAAGATAATAAATATACCAAGTTTTGTTTAAGTATTATATAATTATAAAGTTCAAGGTTTAATATACAAATAAAGTTTTTAAAAAAATAAAACATAAGAATATCCGAAAGTGTAAATTGAATTTAAATTATAATATAATATTAATTATAACCATCCCAGTCCCCCTTCTCTTCCTCGTTTTTTCCGGCGGGTCCCTCTGGCGACGATGAAACTTTTCCGGCGAACATTAAAAACATCCAAAACGCCATCCTTAATCAAATTTAATGATATAAATCCGTTGCACCATAACTTTAATGATTAATCAAGACCAATTACGCGTAATAACACCCCAACGACCGGATTCCAACCCGGAACCGTCGGATTATTTTAAAATATAAATAACTTGAATCAACCTTCAAACGGTCCAATTTCGACTATAAATAGCACCACAATCTCTTTCTAAATGTGCTACAAACATAAAATTATAACCACTAATTGTTCGTCCAAATTTCATTCCGACCAACTCACCGTTCATCCACTTTCCGGCATCGTATGAGGTAATTGTTAGATGGATTTCTATTGTTTTTATCCGTCTAATAAAACCCCTAACCTAAATCAATCAAATCTTGAATGGATTAAGAGAACTGAAACCCTAGGGTTAGGGTGAAGAAGATGAAGTTGGGTTTCTGTTTATAATTAATTGATTTCAATCTTAAACGATAAAGATGTTTGGTCCAGTGCTTGTGTATGCTTTGTGTGGTCATGGAGACCCGGGTTCGAACTCGGGTCATAGCAGACCCATTTTATATATTTTTTTTAAAACCATTTTTATTAGTTATAATAAATTAAATATATATTTAGTTTTATAGTTAAATAAAAGTTGTTTTATTTTCCGTTAGCATTTTCGTTCAAGAATCAACCTTTACAAACTCGAACCGCTCGTTCAAACTCGTAAAATAATTATATAGATAATATATATAATAACGTTGTAACTTTATAAATTCTAAACTGACAACGATAAATTCCTTAAACATGATTCAAATTTAATATTAATCTTATAGGTAATATATTATAATAATAAGTCATAAAAACCTGTTAACTTAAATATTAATACACTTAAAAATATGTAACAAAATACTTATAGATAAAAAGTATGAACTATAAAACCGACATATTATCCCATTAAATTAGTTTGTAATTCTCTTGTTCTTGTTATTTTAGCTCATGATATTCGATCGTTCGGTTTCATATAACGCGCTTAACATATTATTTTCAAGTTGTCATCCAACCTCAAAGGTGAGTTTCTCACACCCCTTTTTACGTTTTTACTTTTGGGGGTAGCATATATATCCTATCAACAATTTAATTTCTTTTATTTACTATTTACAAACTACAATTCGTTTCATGGACTTGTGTGGTTACTTGTTACTTGCTCAAATATTACGTGCATGGATTTCTTCGATATGTATGATCATACGCCCCCCCCCCCCCCCGCTTTGCACTCAGGACCATTGTTTCTAGTGGAAAAGGGACTCTGATCTGAGTACGTTGGTGCACAATCCCAACTGGAAAAGACCTTTATTTATTCTTTACACTCAGGACCTTTGATTCGAGTGTAAAGAACCCTTACGTGTTTTTCACAAGTTTTCATGAAATTGCATGCTTTTTATATAGTACTTAAACTGTGTGAACTCACCAACTATCAATTTAGTTGACTTTATTTTATATATATGTTACAGGTACAATATTAGAGGATGAAACGGTTGAAGACACTAGACCTAGGATATCTTAAATAATAATGGAGCGTTTATATTTCATTGTAATTTCCTTGTTTGAAACAACTTGTGTACTTGATGCTTTTGAATGAATTAATGATATTATTGCCACTTAATAGTGTCACATGTGTTTTAGGCAATCTATACATCGCACCCAGGCGTATTCTACTTTAGCCAGGGTGTTACACTGTAACATCCTACTTTCGGTTATATTAATAAAATAAAGTTCGTTTATTTTATAACGGGTCGTTATCGGTTTAGTTGAATAGAATAAGAGATGGACTTGTGTTGGGTAAATGGAAATGGGTTATGGAGGAATGAAGGAAAGACCATGGGCTTAAGCCCATGATCAAAAATATATATACCCTTAATCCTCCATTTAATTCATTTACACATATCCCATACACCATCCAAAACACAAACTTAAGATTCTCTCTCTAGTTTCTCTCTCACTCTAGTCGAAATATAGAAGAAGAAACGGATCCCGACCCAAGGTATGATAGTATTTTGTTGTAGGAGCTTAAATCCGTTAGATATAATCATGAAACGACGAGCCGACACCGTTAAACCGTTTAAGTCACGAGATCCGGGTGGAATCGGGTATAAACCGAACCTATGATGAGCTTAGGGGTCACCCTAGCTCAGATCTGGATCGAACGGGACGAAAAACGGTGAAAAACGAGTTAAAACTCGTTTTTCCGACGTGTTCGCGGTTTTCCGGCGGCTTTCCGGCAAAGGCGGCGCCGGAAAGGCGGCGCCGGAATAGTGGTACAAGGTTAAGGGGAATGTCAGGGAATGTTCTGACATTCCTGACCTAACCCTAGTTCGTTATGGGGACTTAACGAACTGAGGGTGATTCGCTATGGGGACTTAACGAACTGAGGGTGATTCGCTATGGGGACTTAACGAACTGAGGGTGATTCGTTAGTCGATTCGCATAAGGGGGCACAGCGAACTAGCCCTAGTTCACCTATGATTCGTCTCTGATTCGTTAAGGGAAAAGGGTAACGAATTACCCTTGATTCGTTATGACCAGTTCGTTAAAGGAGATAACGAATTAGAATGTCCAATTCGCTACTTGGACTGGTTCGCTACATGGACTGATTCGCTAAGAGTCTAGTTCGTTAAAAGTTCAATTCGTGTAAGTAACCAGTTCGTTAAAGGTTCCAATTCGTTACAAGAACCAGTTCGTCATGGCAAGTCAGTTCGTTAAGGATAAATAACGAACTAGAAGTTTAACAGAATGACAGAATGGTCCCTGGACTTAGAAAAGAATGGTCCCAGCCAGGGGCTCTGCCCCTTGGACCCCGCTAGGGGCTGCCGCCCCTATAACCCCGCTGCCAGGGGCGCTGCCCCCGGACCCCCATTCGTTGAGGGTAATAATTAAACTAGAAAGACGATATGTGTAGTGATAGTTATTGATACGTATAATTATTATACAGTTAGTCGCGCACTGCTAAAGAAGGGGATAACCGTAAACGGTGAACGCAACCCTCCTTGAGGTGAGTTTCTAGCCCCACTTCTTTGTTATGTTTTCGGGGCTGTGTGCATACTCGATGTGATAGTGAATACACTTATCTTAAGTGATAAGTGTATGCCTTGTATGATTTACGTATGATGATTGCTTGACGGTGCGTGAACGATCTTCGGATATTGCATGAACCGTCAGGTGGTAGTTAAGACATGATTGATAAGTATGATGAGAGATATGATGTATGTATGAATATATGATGTATGCATAATGTATGTATGTTATGATGATGGTACGTGAACGCTCTTCGGAGATTACACGTGTTGTCAAGGAAAGCATGTATGAACAGGTATGGTGCAGTTACACGAAACAAAGGGACCAGACCCTTATAATATCTGTGATGTTAGGGACCAGACCCTTATAATATCTGTGATGTTAGGGACCAGACCCTTATAGTATCTGTGATGTTAGGGATCAGACCCTTATAATATCTGTGAGGTTATAGGGCGAAAGGCTCTTTAAAACGTATGATTATGTATGTATAGAAAGTATGAAAGTAAGAATGAAAGTATATGCACTTATGTGTGTATGAAAGAAAGTTAAGAGGTTAAGTATGAAATGTAAGAAGGTATTGTATGATTATGTGATTAACTAGAACTCACTCAGCGTAGCTGACTTTTAGTATACACGCAGGTGAGTAGAATGAGGCAGGTAGCTTGAGGAGGACACATGGCAGAGTTGGACGAAGCTGGCATCTGAAGATTTTGCTATGATGTTTTATTTTAAAAGACTATGTTTTGTTTTTAAATGACTATGAATGCTCGATAAGACCAGAATTATGGTTATGGAATGTAATGGTTTGAATGTTTTTAATGTTCCGCGAATGTTTTAATTAACTCTGATATTTAGAACTGCGTTTATGAGTAAATCCAACACGAAAGTAGGGCTACCGGTAACGGGGCCTTACATACACTTCTCGCCAAAATGTTGCAATCTGGGTTATTGTAGATAGACTTACCAAGTCTGCTCATTTCATTCCTATTCAAGAAACGTTTAGCATGGATAAGTTAGCACACTTATATGTCGAAAACATAGTATCCTTACATGGTGTGCCGCTATCCATCATATCCGATAGAGATAGTCGTTTTACCTCAAATTTTTGGTCAAGTTTTCAAAAAGCCATGGGGACTCGATTAAACTTAAGTACGGCTTATCATCCCCAAACTGATGGCCAAAGTGAACGTACGATTCAAAATTTAGAAGATATGCTTCGTGCATGTGAAATCGATTTAGAAGGAAGTTGGGATTCCCATCTTGCTCTAATGGAGTTCTCGTACAACAATAGTTATCATACGAGTATCCAAATGGCACCATTTGAAGCATTGTATGAGCGTAAGTGTAGGACACATGTATCTGTATGTTAGTCAGAAACATGTGATAATCAATTGTCAGGACCCGAAATTGTTCAAAGAAATCCGTGAACGATTGAAAGCGGCAAGAGATAGACAAAAGAGCTATGCGGACATTCGTCGCAAGCCATTGGAGTTCAAAGAAGGCGATAGAGTATTATTGAAAGTATCACCTTGGAAAAGTGTAATACGATTCGGGAAGAAAGGAAAATTGAGTCCACGCTTTGTTGGACCATTCAAAATACTCGAAAGAATTGGACCAATTGCTTATCGATTAGAATTACCAGAAGAGATGTAAGAAATTCATGACGTGTTTCACGTATCCAATCTACGCAAATGTTTAGCCGACGAAACCCTTGCAATGACATTAAAGGATGTCAAGGTCAACGAGAAGCTTAAGTTTGTAGAACAACCAGTCCAAATAGATTACAACATGATCAAGTTCCTTAAGCACAAGCGACTCAAACTCGGGAAAGTCAAATGGGATTCAATACGAGGACCCGAGTATACGTGGGAGCTCGGGTCAGAAATGAAGAAGAAGTATCTCTATCTATTTTAATAAATCTCGAGGACGAGATTATTTAAAAGGTGGGGAGGATGTAACACCGCGTAAATAACGCTTTAAGAATTTAGCCAAAATATACAAACTTTAAAAGTTTAGGGACTTAAACATAAAAATTCTGAAAAATGTATCCATCGTGATACGCGATGGGATAGGCACCAAGCCCATCGCGCAGCACTATGGACTTGCACAGAAGTCAAAGTTTGGGCGGCTCGCTATATGTGATGGCCTAAACTCATATGATCATCGCATATCGCGATGACTAGGATAAGTAACTAAGACACGCGTCCAACCACGTGGCATGATATGACAGTCCACATGTCACAACGTGGCATGGCGTCTAAAATTACAGATTCGTGATACGCGACGGGGTAAAGAGGAACCCATCGCATATCGCGACGGGTTACCAAAAACGCCTATAAAAGGGGGTGGCGGGTATGAGGTCTTCTCATCATAAAATCACACTCCACTTCACATAGTTATGTCAGAGAGGAGTGTCTGATTTCCGTGACGAGCCGACGTGCCATTTTTTCGAAGTTCGTGCAAGAAACGAGGTAATAAACGAGTAGTAATAACATAAGCGAGTAGATCAAGATCCTACCATCAAGTTTTTCTTAGTTTTATCATTCCAAGTATCCGTACTAAGGTAGGAGTTACATTTAAGTTATTCAAATTATGGATTAGACATCAGCTGAGGCTATGGCCTTTAACCTTGATAGTATTTTATAAACATTCGCAAACAAGTTTTTATAAACGTTACTTCATAATAAAGTATTGTTAACAAAGATATATTTTGACGGGCATGTAGTAAAGTGTAAGGGGAATATCATTAGTAGTAAGTCTCTTGCCTAAGGAAAAGTAACTCATACAAATCCCAATCAACCGAGGGACCCGTTTACTTACCTGGAGAAACTTACCAACGTGTTATCACCTATTAAGCCAAAGCATGCTATATCAAACGTCACGTAAAAAAGTGTTTTCAATTACAAACAAAGATAAACGATTCAAGGTTAAGCTTAACAATCATAGCTTAATAAAGAAACATCATTCAAAATATTTATACAAACCTATTCTTGTATAGGTTAATATCATTCTCAATCAATCAATCAAGGTTTCAAACGCACACCTACGGTACAGGTGAATACGTTAACCTTTACAATCAGTCAAAATATATTTATATTCGATAAGATGAACGGGTGTTTGTCTTAACGAGTCAGACAACGTATACATGAGATTACGTGATTTCTAAAACGTTATAGTACAAAGTAGAAAATAAAATCAACTCAGACCGAATACGCATGTGTCTGGATCCAAACATAATTGTTCAGCCTAAACAGTCAAAGGCTACGTGGCCGCGGACTAACAATCATAATTAATTCTCCATTAAGGGCTACATGGCTCGGAGAACACATTTGTGTGTGTAGGGCAGTGGTACATATACCGGAAGTAGAAATACTTCCGCTGAGGTTTCCAAGAAAACTATATTTGTATTGTAACTGTATTCAAATGTTTTATAGAGTCATACGTGTTCACCAGCACATAGCTGATGTATTTTTCCAACCCATTGCGGGTAATTAAACGATAGTATCTATAGCAAGGATTGGAGTCTTATGAAGATAGAAGCGCGTTACAAGATGGCTCCACTTTTGATATAAAATCATTGTAATATGAAACATACATTTTGTAAACCGATACTTGGGTATTTTATTCCCAAGTAAATTTTCAATGTAAATTAATATTATATTCAACCTAAAGTCTTCCGCTTAAATTAACCCATAAACTTTGATATATTTACAAAACATGTACCAACTTGTGGTCACACGCCTAGGCCCTAAGTCGGGGTGTGACACTCGTCTCGCCGAGAAACCCAAAATTCATATATTATGGGTTTCGTAACTCATTTTCTAGCCCCGCATATGCCTGTTTACTTTAGATGCGCACGAATCACTTACGAACTCCCGCGATTGCTTCCATTTTGCCCATAAATCAATTTCTTGTCATCCAAAGTGCTTCTAATTAGTTCCTTTAAGCTCCGAGCACCTATAAACATAAAACCACTCAAAGTACTCATGTTCGATATATAAAAACACTTAACATACACGAAATGAAACACTTAAAACACATTCTTTACCCACACATCAGTACTTGGCAGTTGTCACACTTTTGTATTTCTTTCAAAGCACTCAAAAATATGGCAGGCCATTAATATTCTTCCCTTATAGCTCTAGCTGCTACCATCTTTCCCCTATGTGCATTCCATACATACCCTCATGTATCTCATGTATGTTGTAACTTGCCTTGTCTAGGTCTACACATTTGAGGGAACGTCCCAAATATGATCTTCTGTTTAGTGCACCTTCAGTTAACTCTATATTCAATAGCTCGTATGCGGAGCCTCCATGATTTTTGCTTATCACTAGGCACGATCCCCTCTTGAAAGGTACCAGAGAAACAGTGTCATCTAGCTTTCTCCTGGGTTTCAATGGTATGTACCAAGCTTTTAATGATTGATGGGAGTTTGAGGGTTTACACCTTGACGTCCTTAGACAAATGATCAAAAGCCGCTATTGCCAACTTGTTATGCACATCCTCTTTTTTGGTTTGACTTCTTGGGATGTGAACTATTTCAGATTTTTTAAAACCCCTTGTAGCAATTCTTGGACCATCTTCAAATATTCTATCATCTTGGGATCATTTGGGTCGTAGTCATCGTTTACTTGATTGGATAATAGTAACGAGTCTAAATGATCCTTGATTCCTCTAACTATTACTTTTTGTGCCATTCTCAACCCTTCCAATAGGGCCTCGTACTCAACCTCGTTATTAGTACTGGGAAAGTTTAGTCGAACCACATATGTCAATTCAATACCCTTAGGACTTATTTGTATTAGCCCTGCTCAACTTCCTTCTTCATTAGAAGCCTCATGAGTGTATAAACTATAGGCGGGTTCTTTGAGGTTCTGGTCCGGAAGGGTTGGATCCTCCTGGACTATTGGATCATCTTAGTTTCTAGGGCGGTTTTGGTTATGAAATCAGCCAATACTTGCCCCTTGAAAGCGGTTCGAGGTTTATATTCAATTTTATGGTCCCCCAGTTTAATGGACCATTTAGCCAACCTCCCCAAAACCTTGGGTTTTTGGAGAACTTGTTGAAGGGGCTTGTTAGTCAAAACTCGTACCACAAGGTCTTGGAAGTAACGTCTTAGCTTTCTTACCATATAGATGAGGGATAAAGCCAGTTGTTCTATTTGGGAGTATCTTTCTTCTAGTCCTTGAGTACCCGACTAACGAAGTATATAGGTATCTGGGTTTCTTCCATTTCAGCCATAAGTACCAAACTAATAGTCCAATCGGTATTAGACAAATATAAATACAGAACTTCTTCAGGGCGGGGAGTCACGATTATGGGGAGCTCACACCAATGCTTTTTCAAGGCTTGGAAAGCCTAATCAGCTTTAGTATCCAAACAAAATTTGTTATTCTTTATGCCTCTCCTTAAAACTGCCATGAACGGGAGAGTCATTTCTGCTATCTTGGACATGAGTTGATTAAGGGCTACTAGTCTTCCATTTAGCCTTTGCATTTCCATGATACTTCTTGGTGGTTTCATCTAGATCAACGCTTCTGCCTTTCCCGGGTTAGCTTTGATTCATTCTTTAGTCACCAATGCTCCCAAGAATTTTAATTCCTTAACCCAGAATGAATACTTTCCGGGGTTAAGATTCATGTTCACTTCCCTTAATGTCTGAAATGTTTCCCTTATATCCTTTAGCATTCTTTCTACGTCCCCACTTTTTATTACCAAATCGTCTACATATATTTTATGTTTCACCCCCTTTGGTGATTAAATAATTGATCCATGAACCGCTGGTAAGTTTCCCCAGCGTTCTTTAAAGTTTAAACCAAAAGGCAATTTAGTGTAGCAGAAGGTACATACATTAGTGTAAAATGCCATTTTATTTCTTCGTCTTTAGGATCCATTTGATATGATGATATCCCTTGTACGCATCCAAGAAGCATCTTAGGGGAAACTGGGATAAGGACTCGATTTTCTTTTCTACTTCCGGCAGAGGGTATGAGTCCTTAGGGTAAACTGTCATACCCCAACCTAATGCGGAAATGCCGGGTGCGAACTGATTTTTCACATCTCACAAGGTACTATCATGCAAATTTTAAAGGTGGCAATTAAATAATCTAAACAACCACAATACATAATCTTTAAAATGAAAGCAAACAAATTCAAGTTCAAATTTAATATAAGTCTTGATAAATTCTTCTAATCATAATTCATCAACTTGCAATCAATTCAATCGAAAACATGCATATGCTTATAAAATAGAGTATATTTGTCAACACAAGTTTGAGTGAGTAAACATCAGTTAATTTAAATATAATAATAAAAAAATGCAAAACTATCCTTTGTGAGATAAGCAATAAAGTCAATGAGCAAATAATGAGTGTCGATAAAACCATTGCCTTGCGAAGTGGGCTTTGGCTGCTACAGCGGTCGTATGATCATACAATTAATGTGATTATGATGGACATCTCCGAATGCGATCAACTAAACAATTAGACATGTAGAAAATTAGGCAATTAATGAATATACAGACAAGATTAACAATTTGCTAATGTGAATACTAAATAGTATGTAAATATAATACAACACGCATATGTCCCTAAAATAAGTAAAAAGGGGAATGAGCTACTCACTTTAACAAGTAAGCAAAAAGAGAAACGATTTGATAAAAAAAATAAGATGTCACGCTCTTCGAGAATTACCAAAGGAAAATCCTAATTAAGAATGATTATGGCAAGATAAATATAGATTAAAATGAATTCTATACTTGGTGGAGATTCAGGATTTGATGATGATCGGGTGTGTTTGTGAAATCATAAATTATTTAATTTATTATTATTATTATAAGAAACCAATTATTTACCAAAAGTTAAGATTACTTAATATAAATAATATAATCTAAATAAAATATATTTATAATTAAAATACTTAAACCAAAAATCATAATTTGATACTTTACGTAATAATATTTGTTTAAATATTTATTTTAAATTAAGGAAACATCTACTTTATTATAATTTTTATTTGTTAAAACCTTTATTATTTTAAAATACATTATGTACATATATATATATACTTACATATATTTATACATATATATAGTTTAAATGAAAAGAAGCTGAAAACGACAATCTAAATGAGCCTGCTATATAAAAAAATATTAATTAATTATCCTTTCTGTATAATTTATAATGTATTTTATTGATCAAACATAATTAAAATAATAAAATTCAAAAGAAAACGGACTAAGGGACTCGAACCCGCGCCTCCAGCCGTTCACAAGAACCAAGCCAACATGCACCAGCCAACTGGGCTGGTGTCTAACCCATTTTGTTGGTTAGAAACGATAATTTATATACATATAATCCAATCATCCCCAAATCACATAAACCTTAACAACTACAATCGGCCGAAACGTTTGATGTTTAGCCGATTGGTCATGGGGTTGTTATTAATGGTGTAAAGACGACTCAGAAACATAACTTAATTACCTACAACGATGATTAACTGATGGTTATATTGAACAAAATAGAGTCGGCTTAAACTTGAACTAGGAACGATACTGGCAGACTGGTATAATGCAATTAACCTTAGGGTTTTGATTCGCGAGGTATGCAGGAACGAGTATATGTGTTTAATTAAGTTATTATGATTTCTAAATGGTATAATTCTATATTGGCTTATACCGGTTCGTTAATAATGTAAACCAAATCGTTGTTGATCTTATTCTTCAATTAGAACGTCGGTGTGAGTTAGTTGAGGAAAAATAAACGACTTACAATGATTAATTCCAACTTTAAAACGAAGATCAAGGTGCACGCAATCAAAAGGGTTAGGGGTTAGCAACTGTAGTACGGGTTACAGATCTAGGTTTGGGTTAATAATATATCAGATTTGCAAACAGGTCCCTAAACTTTAGGTATGGGTACAAAAAGGGTTACATCAAATCTTTAGGGTGGAAATTGTATATAATTCAAAGTTATTTTTGATAATTAATTAAATACGATAACAATAATGATAATAATAATAATAATAATAATAATAATACTCGACAAATGTGATATTTTATTGATTAATTTACCCGATCATAGAAAAAGGTCGGGTAACGGCTAACAAAACAAATAAACGAAAAATTCTGATTTTTACACAAACC
The DNA here is from genome assembly GCF_021521415.1 of Bidens hawaiensis. Classification (NCBI taxonomy): domain Eukaryota; kingdom Viridiplantae; phylum Streptophyta; class Magnoliopsida; order Asterales; family Asteraceae; genus Bidens; species Bidens hawaiensis. The sequence goes on along the minus strand of NW_027505445.1, from coordinate 69,638 downwards.
TTGTTTAAATCCTTAAAATCGATCCACATACGCCAACAGTGGTCGGCTTTTGCTATCATCACTGGATTAAAGATCCACTCGGGGTATCTCACCTCCCGTATGATCCCTACGTGCAGTAGCTTCCAGGTTTCTTCTAGTACAGCCTTGCTTTTGCTTGCAATCTGCCTTCAACTTGATCCTCTTCTCTCATATAAAGAGGAAGAGGATATCCCATCTACCCAATGTACTTCTCTCTTCATTATCTATCGAGTATTGTCCTCGGATTATGTCCTCCTTCATTGTGTCTTCACCTCCCCTTTCTTTATCCAGTGGGCCTTAGTTCGTATCTAGAGACATGTTTGTCTTTGAGCCTCACCCTTTGGTCAGGGGAACAATACCTCATGAAAACCTCCAGACTTGATCTCTCTTTCTTGACTTGTTCAACCATTATTTCATTCTTATTTTTCTTTCTTGGGCTTTCTTTCTTAGGCTTTTGTTGGGCCTACCTTAGTCTTCACCATTTGCTTGGTCATGAGGCTGCCTCGGAAGCCCGGTTACGAATTAGGATCTTCAATCCTCAATAGATGTATGCCTTTAGATATGGTATATGTATTAGCGATATTTGAAGATACTTTTGTGGAAAGGAAAACAATTATTTGTAAAGATCAATACACAAAAATGATGACCATCGTCATGCTTCAATAACTCAAGAATGATGAGATCAGGATCCAAGTCATTTTCAAGCTTATTAGATGACGAAGATCCAAAATGTTAAAGCTTTAAAGCTTTATATACATTCGAGCAAAATATATGAGCTTTAAAGATAAAGAAAAAAACACTAGCGATTACTATTAGGAATGCATTTCATTCTATATAGTCGAATAGAATGTTGTATATTAGGCGTCGTCCCGTTAAGGGCTCTCATTAAGTGGGAGTGTATGGTTTCCTTCATCCCAAGGGGGTTTTCAGTTTTTTCCATGTGAAGAAATCTGTTAGGTTTAATACAATTTCATTTCACATAAAAGGAATGGATGCGGGTGTTTTCCCATTAAAGGGTGAGTAGCTAGTTCTTGTGAAGAACAACTCACGGTTTCAACTCTGAGGATGAATGGATTAAGCCTGTAAACAAATTTTTTTATAAAATCTATAGCTGCAAAATTTCATCATATTAGGTGTTAAAAAAATGATCCAGTTTTCTAAGTTAAGTGAACTTTTTAAATGTTCTTTCTATTTTTTTTTCTGTAGATGACGGCATTTATCATCCAAATATTAAATTTATTAAAAAGATTTTATATTCTCAAAAATCAAACTTGGTTGTACCTAACTGCGTACAGATCCCCAAGTCCACAACTAAGAATAGCACATGTTCAAAACTAAGAGAACACATATACAAAGGGACAAAATAGAAGAATGGGAATCTTATTATAACGGTTTGGTTTCTATCGTATGCTGTTCCAATTTAATATTATCAAAATACCAAAATAGACAAAGAAAAGTTTGCTTGGTCTTAAACTGCGAGCGGAATGAATCTTGATCCGTTAAATATATTTAACTTTTTAGCTAACACATATATTTAGATATATATGTTACTAAAATATAAGAAGGTTTAAATTCTAGATTAGAATTACGAGCCGCTAAAAAGTATACTTAGAATATATTATATTAATGAGAAAACTTCAAGATAACCACTTTTAAATAGCCCTCCCTGTCAATTTTGACCCAAAGGTTAAATGTTGGGTTGATATGGACTAAAAAAAAAAGGTGATCGGTTGTTTTGCGTTAACATATACATATCTAGGGGGTAGAGTGAGCATATAGAAAACTAAATGAAAAACATGCGGGTTAGGATGAGCTTAATCAAGATGGATAATTCTCAAAAAACATACGGTGTTGATGTGGGTTCCAAATAAAAGTTTAATTGAAGCAAAACCGGGGAGTGCACCAGTTCACAATCAGAGGATGCTTTCAATCTTTAATTATAAATCATACCAATCTCATATTCTAATCAACAATGTTATTTCTACTTCATCTTCCTTTTTTCACTTCCTCATAGATCAGCTACGTTTTGCATCTCGATGTCGGAAGTTGTGAGTCATCGGATTTTTAATCTACAAAAATGATTTGATTTATGCATGTATTTGTAGATCGTGGATTTTTAATCTACAAAAATTATTCGATTATGCATGTATTTGTAGATAGTTGGGCTCTTAACATGCAATAAAGGGTAAGCTTGTAAGAATGAGTAGAGAGGTTGATTATTAAACTTTAAACCTCAATTGTATTATTCTTAAAATAGGCACATCTCTTTTTCGTTGACATCAAATGCTTTTTCTTTGAATACCCATTTTAACATGCACCCATTCTAACTCTTTTTAACATGCACCCATTCTAACTCATACCAGCTCTTACGAGCCATGACACCCAACCCAACCCAACCCAATCCACTCGTTTTGCTGGGTTTACTTTTAAACAAGGTTTTTTAGAGCAAAGTGTTATTTTTGTCCTTAAGGTTTAGTCACTTACGCAACTTTAGTCCAAAAAGGTTTTATTTACACTTGGCTTTTTAAGGTTTCCGAATCTTGCATGTAAATCTTGACCAAAAACAATACTCTAAAACTTGCATTCGAATTTGGATTAAAAAAAAATGATGCAAGCTAATTTTCTAGATTTCTCTATAGAATTATCACGTTTTCTCTTTCTAAATTTCTTTTTCTAAATTTCTTGAAGAAAGTGAAATGATTTGGTGATGGTAGCAATTAGACGTGACAAAAAAACAGTTCCGTACCCGAACCGGTGGACTCAATACCCGGTTTGGGTATTTATATAGCCGAAAGTCCTACCCGATTTTACATTTTCCCTCAAAAATCGGGTAGTACCCGGAACCCGGTTCCGGTTCCTACCCGGAATAACCAGTTCCGCTGGGTATTTTGCATTTAAAGAACTGCAGCACAAATAGATCTGTTGGAACCGATTCCAATGGTAATATAGCTGTTTTATAGTTGTTGGAACTGGTTTTTGTTGTCCAAAAACTATATAAATTGATTTCTTATCCATTGTTTTACCAGCAAACTCAAAAACACTAAAAATACTTCTCGGCTTACACTCGTTTTACAACCCCGACCAATCTACGCCTTCGGTATTTTCACTTCCACCACTTGTTACTATGGAAGCACCAACAAGGCAAACAAGAAGGCTTCTACATCTGTTTTTATTGACCCGATTCGTGTTAAAGATGAACCCGAAGTTGTACAGGTCGTCTTGCATACCCACAACAAAGATTTACGGCGGAATTGGGATTTGGTTGAGTTGATCAATGGTGGCCTTAGGGCTCGTTGCAAATTTTGTGGCACTTACTTAAAGCATGGTTTTAACTCTACTTTAAAAAATAACATCGAAAAGAAATTTTGCAAGACGTTGAAAGAAGTTCCCGCAATGGACCAAGTCGAGATGGTACACTCTTTCGTTACAACATGAACGCGGTTCATGATAGAATGGCGAAGTTCGTTATTCAAAAAGGTTTGCCGTTTAACCACTTTGACAACCCTGATTTGACTGCCATGATTCGAGAAACTCTTCAACAGTGATACACCCATGTAAGTCGTACTACGCTTAGACGTCATTGTTTAAAATTGTGGGAGTGTGCAAAAAACGATTTAATCGAGTTTTTTCGAACTTTACAAATGAGTGTGAGTTTAACTAGTGATATTTGGTCGGCACCACACGGGTTACCGGAATCCTACGTTTGTGTCACCACTCATTGGGTCGATCCGGTGTCTTGGCAATTGATGAAAGCACCGTCGCTTTTGAAAACTTTTCGTATCCACATACCGCCGATAAATTGTTTGAAATTGTAGATGAGGTAATAACGACTTTTAACTTGAAAAAAAAATATTTTCTATGTCGTTTAATAACGCAACAAAAAATACAAAGGCGGTAGAAAAAATTATCATAAAAAATTCACCACCTTGTTACAGGAATTTTTTTCATGTTCGATGTGTTGCACATATTATCAATTTGGTTGTTGAACAAGGTCTCGGCAATGAAAACACGAAAGTCGGTTTCAGTTGCTTTAGATTTATGTTACAAGATGTTTTCAAAAGTGGTAAAAGAAGTCATCTTGAATACAAAAACTATTGCAAATCGATTGAAATAAAATATTTGGGGCCGAATTGGGACGTTCCGATCCGTTGGAACTCAACTTGTCAAATGCTCAAGTGTGCTTTTGCCCAACGAGAAACATTACAAAGTTTTCATAACACTCTTATTGATCGGTGCGAAGCCAATTTGGTTCCCGAACGTGTTTGGGTCAATGTTGGTTATTTCTTGGAGTATCTTGATGTTTCCAAAACTGCAACAACTAAATTATCGGGGGTTTATTATCCTACTAGTTGTTGGGTGTTGCAAGAATTATACACATCTCCTTGAATTTTAAAGAGTTTGAAGAGAATAATGATCTTTTCCGTCATATTGTTAAGGCAATGAAGGCCGAAAATATTATGAAAATATACCACCGATGTTTACTTGTGCCGCCGCTTTTAAACCCCTATTGAAATGTTGCCGGGGTTGAGGCATTGATTGAGAAAATTATGACAACATGGGTATGCATGAGATCGACCCGGGGTTGTCGACGGAAGCGAATGAATATTTCAACAAATCCCTTTCAAGAACTTTACGATCATCATTTTCAACTTTATGGTCCAAGCTCAAAGTTGTCTTTTGGGAGGCAATCAACAAAAAGTAAGCCATGCAAAGACAAGCTTATAAATTTTATGAATGTTATTCGTGAATCGGCGGCTAAGCGGCAAATGGGAAAGACACCAACAAGTGAAGATGTCACACCCCAACTTAAGGCGGAAATGTCGGGACGTGAGCTGATTACTCACAGCTCTCAAGGTACTATCATACAATAATTTGAAAATGACAATATCTATTGATTTCAATTAAATAGTACAACAAATTCAAGTAATCATAGTACATACAATTCATAAATAAACAAGTAAAATGTAACATCCTAAAATTTTTATATTGATAAATAAAAGAAAGTTATGTTTAGTAAATTCACGTTTTAGTTATTTAATGTCGAGTAAGGAACGGGTCTTGGGCTTAGTCATTTTATGAACTCGGCCTGTCTCGACCCGTAGGAAGCCAACCCGAGCCTAACCAAACCCGTAGTATATAAACGAAAGTTCTTGACACTTCCACCATTTCACCATCTTCCTTCACTTACACCCACCCAAACACTCTCATTTCTAGAGAGAGAAGCTAGAGAGAGAAAGTTCTCAAATCACAAATCCGAGTCCACAATCTTGTTCCTAATCGTTTTTGGTAAGTCCCTCTCGAAAATCATCCGTTTTCATAACCATTTCGGCCTCAAATCGAGCAAAAACGTAACTTGAGTTTTCGGGTCAAAAACCGCCTTGTTTTGGTGTCAAAATGCAAGCTTTTGTGTTTAAAAGTACTAGGAATCGATAGCCCTTTCAATCCCGAGCATTTCCATGTCAAAAACTTCGATTTTGGGTCAAAAATCTGGAAAATCTGGAAAACCCGTGGGTTTCTCCGTCGCCCAGCTTGAAGGAGTCGAATCAGACTCATTCGATCGAACCAGTCGATCGAATCAGTCCATTCGATCGAATGCGTAGATCGAACAAGTCCAGTCGACCGAATAGGGAAGCAACCGAATGGTCTCCAACTCATTCGATCGAATGAGTTTTGTATTCGATCGAATGAGTGTTGTATTCGATCGAACGTGTTCCTATTCGATCGAACGTGTTCCTGTTTGATCGAACGTGTTCCTATTCGATCGAACGTGTTGTATTCGATCGAACGTGTTCCTATTCGATCGAATCAAGCCAGAACCAAGTTGTTTCCAAGATTCGCCTGAAGTGAAGTTCGTTTATGAAATAAATTAAAAACCTAATGGAAAATGTGTTAAGGCGGTTATCGAAAATGAGTAGTAGTAATAGTAGTAGCAGTAATTGATATGTGTAAATATTATACAGTTAGCCGAGCCCAGTTAAAGAAAGGAATTACAATCAACGGCGAGCGTAACAGGATCCAGGTGAGTTTCTAGCCCCATTCCTTGTTATGTTTTCGGGGCTGTGTGCATACTTGATGTGTTGTTAATACATTTATCCAAAGTGATAAGTGTATGCCATAGGTGATATATGTGATATGTATGAATGATTGCTTGATGGTTCGTGAACGATCTTCGGATATTGCACGTACGGTCAGGTTGTAACGTTATAAATATGGCAAGTATGATATGTATGCTTATGTGTATGAACGTAAGAAAGTTAATAAAAGAAGGAAATGACGGTTGTATGGTTGTATGGTTACAAAAGGGGTACCGAGCCCTAATAATACTCGAGGTATGATGTATGGTTGTATGGTAACGAAGAGGGAATCGAACCCTACTAATATTCGAAAACATGGGACCAGACCCTAATAATATCTGTGATGTTAGGGACCAGACCCTAATAATATCTGTGATGTTAGGGACCAGACCCTAATAATATCTGTGATGTTAGGGACCAGACCCTCATAATATCTGTGATGATAGGGACCAGACCCTTATAATATCTGTGATGTTAGGGACCAGACCCTTATAATATCTGTGATGTTAGGGACCAGACCCTTATAATATCTGTGAGGTTATAGGGCGAAAGGCTCTTTAAAACGTATGATTATGAATGAAAAGAAAGTATGTAAGTAAGAAAGAAAGTATGTAAGTAAGAATGAAGGTATGAGTACTTATGTGTGTATGAAAGAAAGTTATGAGGTTAAGTACGTATGTATGTAACAAGGTATTGCATGGTAGTGTATGTTAACTAGAACTCACTCAGCGTAGCTGACTTTTAGTATGCACGCAGGTGAGTAGGTTGAGACAGCTGGCTTGAGTGGAGGACACATGGCAGAAGACTAAAGCCTGGCATCTGAAGATCCGATATGTTTTATAAGTTACGTTTTGATTTTGAAAGACAAGAGGAATGTTTAAAGACATGATTATGAATTGATATGTAATGTTTTATGAAAGTTTTATATTCCGCGTAAAGTTTTTAATTAACTCTGATATTTAGAACTGTGTTTATGAGTAAATCCAACACGAAAGTAGGGTTACCGGTAACGGGGCCTTACAAGTTGGTATCAGAGCAAAGTTCGAGAGATTTAAGCATCCTACATGCTTAGACTCGAACAGAGAATGGGATTTAAGTAAGAAAGGAAAGAAGATGCCAGTTCAAGAATGCCATGTGTCGCTCAAGCAAGATCTGTGAAGGTAAGGTGTATGATTAAATGATATATATTAATGAGAAAGGAAAGATATGTGAACGTCAGGGATAGGAATAATTGATTGTTTGATTTGACAAACTGCTTAAGTAGAACCAGCACAAATAGACTCATAAAGGGAAGTGTATAGGACACGGAAAGTAACGTGATCAGCTAAACACAACTGGCCACTGTTATTACCTGTTAGCCTTACTATCCTTGTACTAAATAGTTCCTTGAGTGATGATGTTTGTGTTTTCTCATATAGGATACTGATGGCTGGAGCTGGAGAATTTGTTGAAACTGGGGGTCGCACTGGGCGTCGTGGCAGGCCTCGTCTTGTCCGGCAACCCTCGGTGGAAGAAGCTTCCCACACCGAAGATGAGGGAAGCGCAGCTGGAGGAGACCAGAACAACAACGAAGAAGTTCAACTTAGCCCCGCAGTTCAAGCAGCCATCGTTCAGGCTGTAGTTGCTGCTGTGAAGAACCTGAATCCCGAAGGATCTGCTGGAAGCCGTGAGCGAACTGCTGACGGGGCGGGTGGTGATGGTAGAAGGGATGGGGAAGGTGAAAGAGGGGCCTCGAGTGGGGATAAGTCTGTGAAAGTCGATGATAGGAGAGGAGGACAAGGTGGGTGCAGCTATAAGTCCTTCAAAGGTTGTGACCCGCCTAAGCTGACTGGTTTAGGAGACGCAATCGCTACTCTCCAGTGGATAACCGCTATGGACAAGGTTATCCGCATTAGCGAATGCCGTCCCGACCAAGCTGTGGGTTATGCTACTCAGTCATTCGTAGATGAGGCTATGTATTGGTGGGAGAGTGTGGAGCAGAGGAAGACCCGTGAAGAGATCAAAGAGATGAAGTGGGAAGATTTGAAAGAGTTGGTAATGAAGAAGTTCTGTGCAGATGCCGAGGTTGAAAGAACGGAGATGAAGTTCCAGAATTTAAAAGCCGGTATGATGACGCATCGTGAGTATACCACGGAGTTCAACCGACTATCTAGGTTGGTGCCTGACATGGTTGACACTGAGGTCAAGAGAATCAAGTGTTATGTGAGGGGGTTGCCACAAAAGGTCCGCATGTTAGTCAGGGCGATTCAACCTGCTACTTTTGATTCGGCTGTTGGACTCGCGGAAATGGTCTATGCTGACGTGGCCGCGGATGATAGGGTGGAAAGGGACGAAGAGAAAGAGAAGAAAGGGGTCACTCCTGCTAAACGACCCGGTACTCAGTTATGGAACTCCAGGGATAAGAAACAGAAAGTGTGGGAGAAGAGATCGTGTAAGACCTGCGGAAAGAGGCATGGTGGTGAATGCAAGTGGGGTAAAAGTTCTAATGTTTGTCTCAAATGTGGAAAGGCTCATGGTGGAGAATGCAGAATGGGGTCGAATGCCTGTTATAAGTGCGGGAAGGTAGGGCATTATGCCAATGAGTGCAGTGCGAAGCCAACATGTTACAAATGTGGCAAGACAGGCCATATGTCAAGGGAGTGCACTGAAGGTGTAGCTGGAGGTAGTGGAAAGAAGGATGCCGATCAAGCTAGGCCCAGAACTAGAGCCTACATGCTGACCCAGGAACAAGCCAGGCAGATTCCGGATGTCGTCACAGGTACGTTTCTAGTGAACGATGTTTCCGCTTCTGTATTATTTGATTCTGGTGCGAATAGAAGTTTTGTAGCTACGACGTTTAGTAAACTAGCTAAAATGAAAGGCTGCCGAGTGTCTGAAACTTTTGTAGTAGAAACCGCAAGTGACACTTCGGTGAAAATAACAAAAATGGTGAAGAATTGTAAGATAGAGTTAGAGGGACATGAGTTCCCTGTTACTTTGTATGTTATGGCCTTAGGAGGGTTCGATGTAGTCTTGGGTATGGATTGGTTGTCTGAGTTTGAGGCTCAGATAGTATGTAAAAGTAAGATGATAAGGTTAAAGTCATTGGATGGTAGTGCGGTGACGGTTTATGGTGATAAGGAGAGTTATGGGCTTAATGTCATTTCGATGATAAAAGCCGAGGGTTTGTTAAGGCGAGGGTGCGGTGCCTACCTGGCGTATGTTGTCAACGCTACGGCCGAGACGAAAGAAATGAAGAATGTTCCTATTGTGCGCGACTACCCAGAAGTATTCCCTGAGGATCTTCCGGGGTTGCCACCTGAGCGAGAGATAGAATTTCAGATAGATCTAGTACCAGGAGCCCAGCCCGTCGCGAAGGCGCCTTACCGTCTAGCACCGTCCGAGATGAAGGAATTGATGTCCCAACTGCAAGAACTCCTCGACAAGGGTTTTATCAGACCGAGTGTTTCTCCGTGGGGCGCACCGGTTTTGTTTGTGAAGAAAAAGGATGGAAGTATGAGAATGTGCATAGACTATCGTGAGTTGAATAAGCTTACGGTAAAGAATAGATACCCCTTGCCTAGGATTGACGATCTGTTTGACCAACTGCAAGGTTCGAGTTGGTTCTCACGAATAGATCTCAGATCAGGCTACCATCAGCTGAAGGTGAAAGAGGTAGACATCCCTAAAACAGCGTTCCGAACGCGGTATGGACACTACGAGTTCCTTGTAATGTCATTCGGTCTAACAAATGCTCCTGCAGCATTTATGGACATGATGAATAGGGTGTGTCGACCGATGTTGGATAAGTCGGTTATCGTCTTCATCGATGATATATTGATTTATTCAAAGAGTGAGTCTGACCATGCCGAGCATCTGAGAGAGGTATTGGAAGTTCTGAAGAAAGAAAGGTTGTACGCCAAGTTTTCGAAGTGCGCGTTCTGGTTAAGGGAAGTGCAATTTTTAGGTCATGTGGTTAATCCGGAGGGGATTACCGTGGACCCAGCTAAGATTGAAGCGATAACGAATTGGAAGACTCCGCAGAATCCGACTGATATACGAAGCTTCCTAGGGTTAGCTGGCTACTATAGGAGATTCATCGAAGGTTTCTCCAAGATAGCCGCACCGCTGACCGGTATGACCCGTAAGACGATAGTATTCAATTGGGGAAAGTTTCAGGAGGAAGCCTTTGAAGAATTGAAGAAGAGACTCACGCAAGCTCCAATCCTTACTTTACCCGATGGTGATGAGGATTTTGTTGTTTGTGCTGATGCCTCGCATCAAGGGTTAGGTTGCGTGTTGATGCAACGAGGGAAGGTGATAGCCTACGCGTCTAGACAGTTGAAGGTCCATGAGAGTACTTACCCGACGCATGATTTGGAGTTAGCAGCTGTAGTGCATGCTCTTAAGATATGGAGGCATTATCTGTACGGCACTAAGTGTACTATCTATACAGATCATAAGAGTTTAAAGTACTTCTTCGAGCAGAAAGAACTGAACATGAGGCAGAGAAGATGGTTAGAATTGATAAAGGATTACGACTGTGAGATTAAGTATTACCCCGGTAAAGCTAACGTGGTCGCTGATGCGTTAAGTCGGAAGAATGAGGAAGTCCTTGCAACAGTGAAGTCATACAAGTTGATCATGAACTCAAGTCTTTTTGAAGAAATCATCAAAGTGCAGTCAGAAGTGTTAGTAGACGAAGGGTTAGTAAAGAAAGAAAGGATTTATGGCCAGCAAGATGAGTTGATGGAAAACACTCATGGAGTTAAAACTAGATTTGACCGTATGTGGATTCCACGCCATGGTGATCTTAGAAGTCGAATCTTAGATGAAGCTCATAAGTCAAGGTACTCAATCCATCCTGGAGCTACAAAGATGTACCAAGACTTGAAAAGAGATTACTGGTGGCCAGGAATGAAGAGTGATGTAGTGGATTATGTTAGTAAGTGCTTAACTTGCTTACAAGTCAAGGCCGAGCACCAAAAGCCTTATGGGAAGATGCAACCGCTAGAAATACCTGAGTGGAAATGGGAACACATCACCATGGATTTCATAACTAAGCTACCTCGTACAGCTAAGCATCATGATACCATCTGGGTGATTGTGGACCGTTTGACCAAGAGTGCTCATTTTCTGCCCATACGAGAGGCCATCTCGTCAGAAACGTTAGCAAGCTTGTTCATTAAAGAAATTGTAACCAAGCATGGAGTACCGTTATCGATCGTGTCTGATAGGGATACACGGTTTACTTCGAGGTTCTGGAAGAAATTTCATGAAGCTATGGGGACGAGGTTGAACATCAGTACGGCGTATCATCCTCAAACCGATGGACAGTCTGAAAGGACGATCCAAACCCTTGAGGATATGCTACGTGCTTGCGTTTTAGATTTTGGTGGAAGTTGGGATGATCATCTGCATCTGGCAGAGTTCTCCTATAACAACAGTTACCATTCGAGTATTGGTATGCCACCGTTTGAGATGCTGTACGGTAGACGATGTAGAACCCCGGTGTGTTGGGGTGAGATTGGTCAGAAGGAAATGGGAAGTATAGAAGTGGTTCAAGAAACGTCTTCAAAGTTCGATCAGATCAAAGCAAGAATGAAAGCCGCTCAAGACAGACAAAAGTCTTATGCGGATAAGCGGCGACGACCAATTGAGTTTAACGTTGGCGACTATGTGATGCTTAAGGTCTCGCCTTGGAAGGGGATTATCCGTTTTAGGAAAAGAGGAAAGTTGAGTCCGAGGTACATTGGACCGTTCAAGATTGTAAAACGTGTGGGTGAAGTAGCTTACAAACTGGATTTACCCGATGAGTTAGAAGGAATTCATTCAACCTTCCATGTTTCTCATCTGAGGAAGTGTCTAGCTGATGACACGTCTCACGTGCCATTAATGGACATTGAGGTTGATGAACAATTGAACTACATCGAGCAACCGATAAAGATCGTTGATCGCAAGGAGAAGCAGCTTCGTCACAAGATTATACCCTTGGTCAAAGTGATATGGAAACACCGCAAGGGATCTGATGCTACTTGGGAAGTCAAGGATGAGATGCGCAAGTTTTACCCTAGTTTGTTTATGTAATAGTTAGGTTTCGGGGACGAAACCTCTTTAAGGGAGGAAGACTTGTAACATCCTAAAATTTTTATATTGATAAATAAAAGAAAGTTATGTTTAGTAAATTCACGTTTTAGTTATTTAATGTCGAGTAAGGAACGGGTCTTGGGCTTAGTCATTTTATGAACTCGGCCTGTCTCGACCCGTAGGAAGCCAACCCGAGCCTAACCAAACCCGTAGTATATAAACGAAAGTTCTTGACACTTCCACCATTTCACCATCTTCCTTCACTTACACCCACCCAAACACTCTCATTTCTAGAGAGAGAAGCTAGAGAGAGAAAGTTCTCAAATCACAAATCCGAGTCCACAATCTTGTTCCTAATCGTTTTTGGTAAGTCCCTCTCGAAAATCATCCGTTTTCATAACCATTTCGGCCTCAAATCGAGCAAAAACGTAACTTGAGTTTTCGGGTCAAAAACCGCCTTGTTTTGGTGTCAAAATGCAAGCTTTTGTGTTTAAAAGTACTAGGAATCGATAGCCCTTTCAATCCCGAGCATTTCCATGTCAAAAACTTCGATTTTGGGTCAAAAATCTGGAAAATCTGGAAAACCAGTGGGTTTCTCCGTCGCCCAGCTTGAAGGAGTCGAATCAGACTCATTCGATCGAACCAGTCGATCGAATCAGTCCATTCGATCGAATGCGTAGATCGAACAAGTCCAGTCGACCGAATAGGGAAGCAACCGAATGGTCTCCAACTCATTCGATCGAATGAGTTTTGTATTCGATCGAATGAGTGTTGTATTCGATCGAACGTGTTCCTATTCGATCGAACGTGTTCCTGTTTGATCGAACGTGTTCCTATTCGATCGAACGTGTTGTATTCGATCGAACGTGTTCCTATTCGATCGAATCAAGCCAGAACCAAGTTGTTTCCAAGATTCGCCTGAAGTGAAGTTCGTTTATGAAATAAATTAAAAACCTAATGGAAAATGTGTTAAGGCGGTTATCGAAAATGAGTAGTAGTAATAGTAGTAGCAGTAATTGATATGTGTAAATATTATACAGTTAGCCGAGCCCAGTTAAAGAAAGGAATTACAATCAACGGCGAGCGTAACAGGATCCAGGTGAGTTTCTAGCCCCATTCCTTGTTATGTTTTCGGGGCTGTGTGCATACTTGATGTGTTGTTAATACATTTATCCAAAGTGATAAGTGTATGCCATAGGTGATATATGTGATATGTATGAATGATTGCTTGATGGTTCGTGAACGATCTTCGGATATTGCACGTACGGTCAGGTTGTAACGTTATAAATATGGCAAGTATGATATGTATGCTTATGTGTATGAACGTAAGAAAGTTAATAAAAGAAGGAAATGACGGTTGTATGGTTGTATGGTTACAAAAGGGGTACCGAGCCCTAATAATACTCGAGGTATGATGTATGGTTGTATGGTAACGAAGAGGGAATCGAACCCTACTAATATTCGAAAACATGGGACCAGACCCTAATAATATCTGTGATGTTAGGGACCAGACCCTAATAATATCTGTGATGTTAGGGACCAGACCCTAATAATATCTGTGATGTTAGGGACCAGACCCTCATAATATCTGTGATGATAGGGACCAGACCCTTATAATATCTGTGATGTTAGGGACCAGACCCTTATAATATCTGTGAGGTTATAGGGCGAAAGGCTCTTTAAAACGTATGATTATGAATGAAAAGAAAGTATGTAAGTAAGAAAGAAAGTATGTAAGTAAGAATGAAGGTATGAGTACTTATGTGTGTATGAAAGAAAGTTATGAGGTTAAGTACGTATGTATGTAACAAGGTATTGCATGGTAGTGTATGTTAACTAGAACTCACTCAGCGTAGCTGACTTTTAGTATGCACGCAGGTGAGTAGGTTGAGACAGCTGGCTTGAGTGGAGGACACATGGCAGAAGACTAAAGCCTGGCATCTGAAGATCCGATATGTTTTATAAGTTACGTTTTGATTTTGAAAGACAAGAGGAATGTTTAAAGACATGATTATGAATTGATATGTAATGTTTTATGAAAGTTTTATATTCCGCGTAAAGTTTTTAATTAACTCTGATATTTAGAACTGTGTTTATGAGTAAATCCAACACGAAAGTAGGGTTACCGGTAACGGGGCCTTACATAAAATAAACATCCAAAATTAAATGCTTGTATCTTCTTCTCTAATATGCATCCTAAGTTACTTCAAACAATCTTTATAATCATAACATGCGGTAACCTGCATATGCGTTAAAAATACAATAGGTTTTGTCAACACGAGGTTGAGTGAGTAAAACACCATATTTTCATGATTATATAATAATAAATAAGAGCGCAAACTGTGTCAACAATTTAACCAATGAGTTGTCAGTAAGCACGATGCCAGATAAACTGGACAATGACTATTACGATGGTCGTATGATCATATTGTACTGAGATTATGTTGGACCTCTCCGAATGCGATTCCATAAAGCATATAAGCACATAAAAAGTATAAATTGTTAAACACAAGTGACAACAGTTGCAATTTGCGTATTAGATAATAGGGAAATAAATAGTAACGCATACGTCCCCAAAATAGTATAAAATGAGTATAAAAGGGGGGAATGTGATACTCATCGGATGAACGAAATATAAGTGATGATGTGAGAAAGATAAATCCTTTGGGATATACCGTCAAGGATTCCTAGTTAAATATAATAATATAAATTAATTATAAATGGTATAACACGATTTAATAAATTAGGATTTCGATGTGATTTGAGTTATTAATTGTAGTTATAATATTTTAGATTGATCGATTAAATTCTATTGATAATAATCTTGCGATAACAATATTATTGCTTATCATTTGATTATAATAGTAATTACTTTTATATTTTATGATCACATTTATACTATCCATAACTAACATCTAATCCAATTTATAAATAATTAGTTTAAATATATATAAATATGAATTGAGCTATCCTATAACAATAATCTTTTAAATATATATAAAAATATATTTTGAAAATCTTTAACGAATATCTAATGATTTAAATATAGCTAATACGTTTAAAAATACAATTGTTACAACTTTTAAAGACTCACACACGTACATATAATGTATATTTTTATATATATGAACAAATTTATAATGACGTTCATCGACAAGAAAATACCAATAATGATGTCGGGTTTTAATAAAATAAAGTTCATTATTATTATGATTTACTTAATATACTTACATATATATACAAATATATGAAGCAAACTATGTTGAGGGTGCAACGGTCGACGAAATACCCAACATTGATATTTGGCTTGGTGAAAAGGAAAGCAAAACAAATTTCCTATTCTATCCGCCATGGCTCGTGACTTGCTTAGCATCCAAGCTTCAATGGTAGCTTCGGAATCGGTTTTTTCTCTTAGTGGCAGGATATTATCGATGCGAAGAAGAAAACTAACTCTGGAGTTTCTATAGGTGTGCATTTGCCTAAAGAATCATTTGGATACGGTGGATCGTATACAACACAAGACAAACTTTGAAGACGAAATACCACTAGAGCGTCCAATTCATGATGAGAAGGTGGAAGAAGGGATTTCTTCCGGGCTGTAGGGTGGTGAAGAAGACGAAGACTAAGAAGAAGAGTTAGAAGACTTGTAATTTTTATTTTTCTTAGTAATTTAATATGTAGCACGAACCAATCGATCAACTTTCAAGTAATTTTTAGTTTTATTATTCTTGCATTATTTATTACTAGTGGGAGAGCCCGCGCATTGCGATGGGATACAACAGAAATTCGGTCGATGCGTTTATACATCAAAGAAAACATTTTATATAAGAAACTGAACTAATGGAGGCAAACCCTAGAATCCGTAGATGTGATTTGGGAATTGAAGATGAGGTCTTAAAGTAGGCTTCAATTGAAACGGATCTGGGATTCAATAGCGGGTAGATGAAAAGGGTAAAGTATTCATGACTCAAGCAACGAATGTGATAATGACAAAGCAATGAATGGAATTAAAGGTAGCATTCAGTCCAACATTAAATATACACGCGTCTCATGAGAGAGAAAATGGGAGGTGAAAGGTTGTCTATATGTATTATAATGAATTTATTATTAGTCATGTTTTATTTCTTATTAATTATGCTTTATTTTTTATTACTCTTTTACTTGATTGCATTAACGACAAACATTTTATTATAAAAAACACAACATATTACAAACATTATTAAAACTATTACAAACAATATTAAACATAACAACTTAAAATAACAAACAAGGTTCGTTGTTTTAATCTCGCGCTCTACAACGATTAAGCGTTGTTGCCAGCAGCGTAGGTGCTTGAGTTGCAGAGCCGGACGACTCTTCGGCTTCCGCTTTCTTGGCATCCAAACTTTTTTTTCGCGAAAATACCAAATTGTATGTTTTCGGAGCGTTGAGTTTTACCCCGCTTTCAGAAACTTGGCACAATACTTGCACCGCGCCAGCTCCTGTGAGTCGGTCATAACACGCAGATCATAACAAACCCAAACCTCGGGGCATCGTGGTGTGTTGATGACCATAACAACATTCTCGTTAGTTGCCATTGATTGCCAATTTAAGCGTAATTAAGATTTAAAGTGTGTTTTAGAGTTGTAAAAGTGGTTTATCAAGTTTTACACCCAACCTAGCTATTTATAGTATGTGTGTAGTTGTTATATACTTAAAAACAGGTTCCAACGGCTATATTCTTTTAAAAACTTAAATACCCGGTGTACCCAGTTTTTGGGTATAAATCGGATCCGGTTCCTACCATATTCGGTTCCATGGTTCCCAAATTTACCGAGTCAGGTCCAGGTTTTACCTGGTTCTTGACTGGAACTGGTGCCATGTTGTACCCGATCTTAAAAAAAACCGGTTTCTATTTGGTTCTGGGTTTCAGTAATACCTGATTTGTGCTCGTCTAGTATCAATAGTCTTTAGTAGTGTTTCCTCATTAAGCTTTTAGGGTGTTTGTCCATTGACCACTCAAACGTTCATACATGCATTTTTATTACAAACATTTCGTAAAAATAAATACCTTTATTTATTATGAACTCTATAAAACTTCGGGATTTTACATTTTAATTTTTTAATGTGTACAAATTTATTTGAGTATCTTGATTATATTTAAATGTAGTTTCTTATTTTTAAAAATAATGGAAACAAATGAATGGCCTTAATTATAAAGAATGTGACTACTAAAAATAAATGAAAAAACGGTGATATGTGAAATGTAAGCAATTTTAAAATGTTTGTAGGGTAAGAAAAAATAGTGTTTTTAAGCATTTATGAGCATATGATGTAAAAGCTAATTGGATGCTTTAGCATGTTCAGCGGGTTAGGGATGAGCACAGTACCATATCGGTACCGGTATCGAAAATACCGATCTCGAAATTCGGAAATTCTTGAAACCGGTACCGAAATATTCGGTTCGGTACCGGGATAATACCGGTACAGAGGGTAAAATATCAGGAAATACCGGTACCGTACCAGTAATGGTACCGTACCGATCCCGAAACTTAAAACTTTGGTACCGATTCGGTACTGACGGTACCAAATCGGTTCCGATTTTGGTATCGGTACCGGTACCCATTTTGCTAATCCCTAGCGCAGGTGATGGTTAAATACGAACCAAATCATAACTATAAATACACTTCAACCAGATTAGCATTCATTCACTCTTCATTTATTATTTTTAACATGCACTATATTTATTCTCACGCCCGATGGTGGTCACATGATTAGTGGCGAAGCTTAGACATATACGTCGAGGGGCCAAACTCATTATTTATAAAAATTTCATAAATTAGAGGAGTCTGGTCTCAAAATGTTAGCTAAAAAGGGGTAAAATTACGCTATGTATAAAATTTTCGACCGACAAATATAAATTTACACTACTGATAAAAAACGTAGAAGGGCAGGGTGGACCTGGCCCCAACTAAGTTTAGAAAGACGTTCATCTTAGCAGTTCCAAGTTTAGAAACTCTCTCATCGCTCGACGTCCTTCCAAGTTGATCTGGAGTCTCCCTAACACCTAGCTTTAACACTTTCCTATATACTTGGTTATCAGTTTGGGGGACGAACGGGTATGAGTTTTCGAACCGTATTAATTAAGATTTGTGAAGACTTTTGGGCTTTCGATTTGGGTCGACAAGATGGAGCATTGGGCCAGGTTTAACTATTTTATTAAAGGCTCATTTATTGTTTTTGTTGACTAAGTTATTAACCTTAGTCCATCTCCATTTATGTTATTGCTATGTAATCGTATTATTTGTAGTATTTTATCAATGAAATAACCTAGTTGCAGCATATGGATGTAGGTCCCCCACTAGGACCATACCCCGTTAAATATCTTGTGTCATTTACGTTTTTTATTTTTCTGCGTGTATAATCGTTTGGGCATGTGTGGTGTTTCCATTGTGTACTGCTTTGTTCCTAACAATATCAATATTCAAATTTCCCATCACTTTGTTTTAATAGGAATCACAATATATATATATATATATATATATATATATATATATATATATATATTATAATAAAGTAAAATAAATGAGACACATGTCACTTAGAGATTTATTCCTAGCCTCAATTTCTCGCTCAAGTTAATTTCTAATTTTAATAAAATCATATTTATGTCAGTGTAATTAAAACATATCAGTTCATCTTTTAATTAAATAACTAATTACCTAAATTATAGAAATTATAAATATGCAGGTATTTATGTAAATATAATTAAATTATTTATCTCTTTAATGAAATCAAATATGGGTCTAAAATGATAGGAAATACATTTTAAATGAATAAAAGTTTTATTCTCACATATTTATTCAACCTAGGGGTGCTTCGAGTTTGCCTTTTGGGTTTATGGTTTCTCGGGTCGGGTTCTTCGACTTTCAAAGTTATAATTTAGAACCGAAACCCAACCCAAATATGTCACAGTTTTTCGGGTTCAGGTTGTTTGAGTTTGTGTTTTTCAAGTTGGGTTACTTGAGTTTCGAGTGTCTAACAAAACAAAATGTAAAAAAAGTAAATAAAAGCTACAACGTGAAAACTAAAGCAGCATACACTTTTTTTATTCTTATGTAAATAACCAAATAATAAATAAACATAACCGGGTAAAATAAACATTATGTTTTTGAACAATAAGTAGTCGACCAACCATAATAGATGGAATAAGAACAAGTGAAATGTGTAGAGTGTTCCATATACCTGTAGATACCTAATACTAATATTATGTTTTTAAACAAATGGTTTATTCGGGTTTTTAGGTTGACCCAAAACCTAGACATCAAACCCAAGAACCAACCCGGATTACTTAGGTTCCGGTTTGGTTGGCTTTTTCTCGGGTTCGAGTTTTTCGAGTCAGGTTAGTTTTGGTTCGGGCTCGGGTTTTATCGGGTCGGGTTTCAAGTAAAAGTGACAACTCTATTTCAACCTCCATGGATCCATGGAATTTTCATCTATCTATTTCGAAACTATAGTACAAGCGTGTTTTATTCATTCTAATTTTATATATGATGTTTTTTTATGTCATTATTAATGAAACATTTTATCATCTTTTGTTAGAATTTGTTATTTCATTAAAAAAATATAATTACAACTTATAAAATCACTATGTGCGTATTTGTTGTGATTACGAATGAACTGTGTAAAAGTCCACCACGTATTTATATGAATATTCAATTAGAAAATATAAATTTGTACTTATAAAACCATTTACTTGATAAAATATAGTTTTATTAGTTTAAATTTAATCATTTAATTTTATAGCTTAATAGTATTTCTTTTAAGCGTCACGTATGTCACACAGACTCTAAAACTAGTATATATATATATATATATATATAGAGAGAGAGAGAGAGAGAGCAAGGTTATTATAAGAAATAGATTTTTCCTAAAAAGTGTAGAAAGTGTGTTTTCACCGTTAGATCTAATAAAACACACTGCACAATAAACACACCACAACTAAAATAAAGCGCACTGCACAATAAACACACATTCCATATCCACCGTCTGATCAACATATCTAACGCATCGGATTACTTCTTACACTTCTTACACACACTTCATTTCTTATTTTAATCTCACCATATATATTTATATATCTATAATATATATAAACGAAGATATAAAAATCCTAAGTGTCGTGATGTAGTCGCTCCCCCTTTTTTTGGAGTCACCAGATTTGCTTGATTTTAAAATGGAGGCTTCTCATGCATTTGACCCGAATTCATGGGTATGAGTCTTACCAAACTCATATATTTCTTAAACGAGTTATAAAATCTAATGAAATTAAAAATTATTCTCACCAAATTATTGATGTAAAAATCCTATAAAATAAGATATAATAAAATTTAATATCTTATTTATTTTAAAAAGATATATATATTATTTAAATTAAAAAACCAATTTGATGGTAAAAAAAATATACGGGTCTTGGGTCTCATCAAACCATAAGTATATTATTAACTTTCATAAATATTATTTATAATTAAAAAAACAATTTTATAGTAAATAAAAATAAACGAGTCTTGGGTCTCATCAAAACCATATAGCTTTTAAACCGGGTTATCACATCTCATTTATTTGTGAAACAATTTATCACCAAACCATAAGTATATTATTAACTTTCATACAAAAAAAATATAAATTCAAAAAATAAATAAATATTAGAACAAACATTATAAAACAACCCCCGTAATTCGGGGGATAAAAACTAGTATATATATATTAATGTTTTATGCGAGAAATGATATTATAGTGAGAAGTACGAGAAGTCGATCTCAACCATTGATGTTGTTAATCAATTATTATTAACCAACATGACATCTTTGCAATTAAATAAGAATTTATCATAACGACTCTTTTTAACTAAAAATGATATAGCGGTAATTTGTTAGGCAAGTGTAATAAATGGGGGGTTATAACTCCTGTTCTCTATTTCACTTTTAATCTAAAGTTTTAAACAAATGGTAATCATTTTTGCCATCAAATTGATTTCCTTTAATTTCTATATATTTGTTGGTTTATATGCCAACCGAGAAATGATATGACAGTCTATTTCCTTGGTTCTTTTTTATATGTAATTTTCATACTAGTTTGTATATTTATGACTCCTTTTACAACTTTGTTGATGATGACTTTTTTTTTTAATTTTTATAGGTTACAATTTTCAAAATATTAATCTTATTGTTACAATTCAATCATTTGTGATGGGTATAACAATTTGTGTAGGATACATAATTGTTGTTTGTTTGTGTAGGATATATACTTGATTGTTTGTTTGTGTAGTATATTTAATTGGTGTGTAGTAATATTGTAAGACAATACTTTATTTGTGATACATAGAGTTTGTGTAGGATACATACATCCACGTTGTTTATGATATAATAATTTGTGTAGGATTCATAATTTTTTGTTTAGGAATGACATAGAATTTTCCTTTGTGTAGCATACAGTAACTGATGTGTAATAATGAAAGACACTATTTTGTTTGTGAAATATATAGCTTGTGTAAGATACATATATGTACGTTGTTTGTGATATAACAATTTGTACACTATGTTGTTTGTGATACATAGAGTTTGTGTTGGATACATACATCTACGTTGTTGTGATATAACAGTTTGTGTAGGATCCATAAACTGTTGTGTGAGAATAAAAAGTGATCTGAGTATTTACGAATTAATAACATAATCAAAATGTTTTTAATTTTAATTAACACATATATAAATTAATAAAGAATAAAAATTTAATAAGTATTTGAAACCTCCTACAATTAATAGTTACCAGAATATAAGATTAAGATAGGTTACCGATATACCATTACACATATAAAACGAAAATAAAAAAAAAATTCATGATTAGTTTTAATAATTTCTCAAACTAAAAACACTTTTGAAATTAATCTAATCATATACTCCATTTATTATACTTGCTAGACACAAGTTACCACTATATCCTTTTTAGTTAAAAGAGTCTTTATGATAAAGTCTTATTAATTGCAAAAATGTCATGTTGGTTAATAATCATTGATTAACAACATCAATAGTTGAGATCGATTTCTCCCACTTCTCACTATAATATCACTTCTCATATAAACCATTCATTATATAGGGGATGGCTCTTGCGAGAAGTGATTTTACAGCGAGAAGTGAATGTATAACTCATTAATTCCTAATTTCACTCCCTTTCTTATGAAGTTACATACATATATGTAGGTTGGTTGTATTTATGTCTTAATTACACATTCAAACCTATCCCTACACACATACAAACATACATACACATATACAAACATACGTACCTACACACATACATATGCACCTACACAACGCACCTACACATAAGAAATGGAGTGAAATTAGGGATTAATGGAGTTACACATTCACTTCTCGCACTTCTCGCTGTAAAAAAACTTTTGAAATGATCCAATATATATATATATATTAAAACTTTCTACTTTGACCGCAAATTCAAAAGTCAAATTAAGTAGTTTTAAACTTCTAATTTTGGCCATGTAAGTTATTTGTTTTCTAAATTATAGCCATCAAAGTTTTAAGCTTCTACACCTTTTTACACGAGACTTTTAGCATTTCAAATTTGGTCATAAATCTTTTTTTTTTTTTTGCATAAAACGTAAGACGCCGGGGTCGATACCAATTGATTTATTGTTTCGTCCCTTCCGCAACACGCAAGTTTAAAGCATCTATAGAGAGAGGGTTTCAATTCTTTCAGGTTTTCAGCGATTGAGTTATCGTCGTGTCCCCGCTGCATTGTGCCAGACCAAAGCAGTTATAGAGAGAGTGTTTGGATTTTTTCGAGTTTTCTGGCTAGGTAACCGGCAGGGCCGGCCCTATAGTGTAATCGAGTACAGCTAGTGCTTTAGGCTCCTAAATCGTTGCGGCCTCGTTTAAAAAAAACAAAATTGTATAGATAAATTATATTATTTGAAGTTTAATTCATTTAACATATCTCCTTGCTGTTGTGTAGTGGTAAGAGTGGTCAGTTGTGATTGTGAATGCCCAAGTTCGAAACCTAGGAGTATCTCATTTTTTTTTCCTTTTTTGCATTTACTTGGCAGTGTAAAGGCTCCTTTAAACTCAAGAAATATCTAATTTAATTACTTTTCAATTTTTAGGAGATTAATTATTTTGTTTCTTGTGGTCATTATCTTTTATTTTTTTCCCATGTCATGCATTTTTTTTACTTTTGTTGTTTGTGTTATGTGTAATTTTCTTTCTAACATTTACATTGTAATGGGATATTTTTTTTTGTTACTAACATTATTGTGTATTAATTAAGATATTGTTATATCAAAGTTACGGAACAAAACATGCTAGAACTTTTACCAACAAATTACTTATATTTTGTAGTTTGGCCTGAAAAAATAAAATTTAGATTGTGTTGTATAGCTAAGGATCAAATATTGTTAATGGATCTGAATAATTTTAAAGCTACTAATCAAACAAAGACAATACAAATGGCCTCTGATTTTCACTTCGCTTTAGGCCACCTAAATGGTTGGGCCATCACTGGTAACCGGTATAGGTTTTAAGGCTCACTCGCGAACCAAGTTCTAACCACCGCAACACGCAAGTTTTCTAACTTGTTATATAAAAAACTCGAAGGGATATGGCTTAAAGAAACTATTTAGACACAATCTATTTATGCATGGATACGTAATTAACACCGGCAAAACAACATATACATGATGTTCATTTCTAGAAATGGACTTCCAATTATCAATTATATAACCTCTCCACAAAAACAAACAAACCATCATCACATGAATAAAATATTAACTACATCGATATATATACTTAAAATTAATACCACTAGTTGCTAACGAATAACTCCAAATCATATTATAAGCTAACCTTACAATGATCTGGTTTATTATGCTTTAATTTGACATATGGGCAGCCGGAAAGACAGGAGAATCATATGATACTTCAAATGTGGGATGAAAACCATGGCTTCTATATAGAATGAAAGAGAAAAATGCAAAAAGATAGACCGACATCTATTTTATTAAAGAACCATTTAAAGGCTACGATCAGAGGGTTTTTTTTTTTTTTTTTTGCAACAAGGTATTAAGGTGTGCGAAAATATGATCCTCTTCAATTGATTATATATCGATTTAAGGGTATGTTAGACGAGTGAGCTTGCCTGTCTTAAAGATACAATGTCGTTTAAGTACATATGCTTATCACATAACGTGGAAGCATCTTTCATTACTAGAAAAAGAGATTTTTCTACAACTAAACTCGTAGGTGAAAAATTCAGTTTCTAACAGTTTTCTAATAAAAACTTACGTTGGAAAAACACATGCTTGAAAATCATTTTCATCCGTTTTTCAATAAATTTTCTTACAGAATTGCTACAAAAACATGTAGTTGTAAACTTCCTACAGCTTTCCTATTAAAATTGTTTTGACTTAACATAATGTTTATTAGATAATATTTTAAAAAAGTTAGAGCTTATTTTTTTTATACGGAACTTAAAAAATTAAGACATGTGATTATATGAGTTCTGCATCAATAATTCATCGGTTTGACCATTTCTATATATACCCTCTCATCACGGCAATTAATAATTTCCAATATTTTAATACGTTAGACTTTCAAATTCAATAAATCCCACCTATAAAAAAGCGATCTTTAACCAAACAGTTTCATAACCCAATAATCATTATTCAACAACTCATCTTCTTCAAGAAATGGATACCAAAAAATCCCAAAAATCCTCTTTTGCATCCAAGGTTCTAAAGGCACCAGTAAAAGTCGTATTCAAGATCCGTGAATTGTACATCTCCAGCATGTATTCATGTGCCTCGGGCGTGGGACGTGGTCCAACCGGTCCTTACACGTCTAGTCTGCCCAAGAGCTACAGCTCGGCATCTTCAAGAACGAATGATGATTATGCCGAGCTGATGCGAATTGCTTCAACCAGAAGTGCGGGTGGCCGGTTGGACCACCCAGACTCTCTTGGCAGGCAAAAGAGCCCGGTGGTGCCACGTAGTCAAAGCGCGGCGATTGGTAGAATCGATGAAGAGGGGAGTTTTCATTTCAATGATGATTTCAGAGTGGATACTTCGGAGAAGTTTCCGAGGAGTAGAAGTCATGCAGTTGTTTCAAGAGTATCTGCATTAGAATCATAGGTTTTCTCGATCTTTGTTTGTTTGGTACTTTTATTAATCTGAATGTTAAGAATCCTTCTTGTGTTTTTAATTTCATTTTGTACATTAAGAACTATTCATCATTGGCATACAAAAAACCGGTCTTTTCTATGTAGACCGGCGATTATGTGCTGTTGAAATGTGTTTTTCAAACTTGATAATTGGTTACATTAAGAACGATTAACAACCACCTTTTTGTCTATATTATCATTTTATAATTTATAGTTGAATGATTCATAGTCATACGTTTGTTAAGTGCTTATAATTCATACCTTCTTTGTCTGTAGTTGATTAATTTATAATACGTTTGATGGATATGTTTATAATTTTATAATTGAAATGTTAATGATAATGGACTTGGTCTTATCTCTTTACAGTCTTTGGCATCATAAACATAATTAAATATTGATGTCACATGTAATTATATTATAGATCATCCAATAACGAATTTTTTTTATTTAGGTAAAAAAACGGAACAAAGTCAAATGTTCTTATAAAAAATTTGAAAACACAAAATAATTTTCATATAAATTGAAGTTCTAGTCTTTTTTGAGCTTTCATAGTTATCTCTATAGTTTAATTAAAACACAATGATTAATTTTCAAATATCTTCTACATTCAATTCTCTATCTCAGTATTTATCTTAATAACAAACACTATAAGTTTCAATAAATTGTTCTATATTATAGAGAATTCAATGTAGTGATGTTTTAATTATTTTTTTTATTTTTACCTCTATATTATATAGAAAGTATAGATATAGAGGTTTCAATTTGAATTCTATAGTATAACTGGATGGTAATATTATTATTTCATGCGGGTTTTTTTTTCATGCTTAGCATACATAAAACTATATATACACATGGGTGATTTATAACTAATTTTTATATATATGACTTTAACTATAAAGTCCTGATTTATCGAGGACTTTTGTTTTAACCATAGACGCCGTTGGAGGAGAGATGTAAATGTGCAAAGGTCCTCTCATGTATCTTTGCCCCTAGCGATTATGTACACACTAGAGCAACGAGACAAGTCAAGCTAAAGGTCCAAGAAAATTAAACCCCAACTAGAAGACACTCCAAACATGGGACAAAAAGGCTCCAAACTAGCATACCTAAATGTCAGTATGGAACGAAGCCCAACTATGAGAATTATGTCTATATAGAACATGATTCATGTAATAACCCTTTTAAAAAGACAAGATAAACTCTTCTAACATTGGATCTTATGTAATATGATTGATTACTCAGTCTCCAAATGAGTAATTCAATAGGTACATGATTCATGTATGGGGGTGGAAAAACCAAATTAGGCACAAAGCTTGGTTAGCTATTTCCGTATATGCATTAAAAACTTTGGGCACAAGTCTAAGTCACACTACCTCCGAGTGGAGTTCTCCGTGTCACAAGGCACGGCAACCTGTCTTTGGACAAGCATTAAAATACTTTGGTTACAAAGCTAGGTCACTATCTTTGGGTGGAACGACTTACTTCGCAAGACTTGAGTATTATCTTTGTTTCCGAACAAATTTTAAAAAACTTATGCTTACAAGTTTGGGCCACTACCTACGTGTGGAATGGCCTTTAAGTCACTAGTCTAGATTCTAGAACACCAGTCTTCGAGTGTGTACTAAAAAAGATTTTGGGTACAAGTTTGAGCCACTACCTCCAGATGAGATGACCTCTAGATCCTAAGGCTTGCGCGTGTGACGCTTAGGATCCTCATGACCCTAAATTCTCTTCTTTTCTATCTTTTGCTAGTAGAAATTTCAATTAGCCCTCATTCTAAGTTACCTCTTATCAAATTATCAAAACGTCCAATAACTTTATACCTAGTATTGAGTACATATCTTTTGTTATCTATACATTCATTCACTTCAATACACATGCATTTTGTTTGTCGATGTATATTGTGATTTAATAGTTTTTTAATGGTACTAATTGCATATATTAACCTGATTATTACTAGATTTTTTAATCACTCTGTGGTGTTTGCCTGTTTGGTTAGTTTACTTGTAATTATGCGTTGGCATGTTTTGGTACTTTTGTTCTGCAAATATTTAAAGTAATTAATGAGTAGCTTGTGGAAAAAAGACGTTGATTAATGACAAGGCTGCCATTGAACGCCTTCTTTCCATCAAGTAGGTTAATTGAATTTAGTTTTACTTGAGCGTTGATAACTATAATAACATTCCGTTTCTAATTCTTTTTGCCAAAAAAAAAGTTAGCTAATCAGGTTGTAGAGTAGGTTTATTGGATTGGTTTGTGGGCTATTCGGGTTACTCGAACCAGTTTATTCAAATTTGAAGATTTTTTTAACTGAATTTGAGTTAATTAGAGTCTAGTGCCATCAGAGAAGACTTGTCAACCACTGGAAGGAACGTCGGTAATAATCACTAAGCTACCTGTCGTAAATATCCTTTATTAATCTATCGAAAACAAAATTACTTATACATACATAAATGGTGGAGATTAATCACAGCGGATTCTTGAGGGTAACAACTTTCGGCAACGGATTTTCGAATATTTGTTTGTATGTTATACTCATTTGTTTATTACTGTAGAATAATCAATTTAAATACGAAAATTCGAATTGGTCCAAATTCGGGTTGGCTAGAATAGTTATGATATAAAAACAAATAAATTAAATTTTATATATATATATATATAATAAATAATATAAATATATGTAATTTTTATGTTTAAAAATAAAAGTTATATAAACCAAATTCTAATAATAGGGTCGGTAGGATTGAAATTTATATATTCATATTCGATACGAAAACCAATACAAATTCAATTCGGTTTAGTACCCGATTCAAATAATCTTAATACAAATTTGAAATTCGATTCGAAGTTTAGTTATTTTAAGTCTGGTTAATTCGAATAATCAGTACACCTTCTACAGACACAACTCAGAGAATCAGTACACCTTCTACAGAACTCAGAGAGCAAGAGTTATCTCCAAGACTGTAGACTTGCAAACTCCAACATGTACATACGTGCCTCTGGAATGAGTGGTCCAAGGATCCTTACACCTGTGGTCTGCCCAAAAGCTACAGCACCGCTTCTTCAAGACCGGCAACAACGATTATGCAGAGCTAATTAGGACTGCTTCTACTAGAAGTTTGGGTAACAAGTTGATGCCTCGTAGTCAAAGCAGAAGGCTGGTCACACAATTTCTATAATATATGCATTAATTAATCAGTTATATCTTAATGATAAAATACGAAAGCGGGTTTCTTGACCGGCTGTTTTTTATACATGAGTTGACCATGAATTTGAAGTTGATAGTTCATAGTTGGTTACACGTAAAGCAGCCAACATATTTTTGGCTTTAGGGTCTAGTCATGAATGATTCACGCGTCTAATATTGTTGGACTTGGTCTTATCTGTTTATTCTTTTGGGCAATCAAAGTTTGTATTGTATGATGGTGTAACATTTTTCCTTTTCAAATTAACTAAATATATATTCTTTTACATCAAAACAAAACGTCAATGATCAACAAGTTGTGTCGCTAGTCATTAATGTCTATAGTTACATTTTAGTAGAACAGAGACGGTTTGGTTCTATATTAGTCCATTAATGGATTGTTTAAGTGATATGGATGAGATCCAGTACAAATGAAAATAGCATACAAATAACTAAAGTAATTATGCTATAAAAAATACATTACTCTATTGTTAACATAATTACTCTAGTTATTTGTACACTTTTTATAATAAAAGACATTTATATTTTATTCAAGCCCTATGTGATAAACAAAGCAAGGAACAATGGATTTTTTTATTGTAGAGAAAGATTTCATGAGAGATGTGTGGGCAAGTAGGACTTTGGGTTGAAATTTAAAATTATGCTAGACGTGACAACGGTCCAAGGAAGATTATTTTGTATAATTTAAGTCTTATTAAAAATGGTAAAACCGTGGGCAACTTGGACTATTTGGTTTGAATTTAGCAATTCTTTTACATGAAATCATTTTGCACTAAATTAGCAATGATATTGAAATTATCATTTCGCTTATTAGTAGACGTATTTGACTGTAGAGTTGATACCATAAAATTTTAAACTATGGACTGTTGCCGACCACGAACTAAGGTTTTGGCATATATAGAGGGTTGTCGCTCGCAACATGAAGACTAGCAATGGGCATTTCACAAGACTAGGAAGCACCAACAAGACAGCTAATATTGATCGGAATGTTGTGCATACTCAAAAGAAATGAATAAACCCTAATTACAAAAATACTGGAACAACTTTTTACATAGGTTTATATAAAAAATTCCCAATTTGATTGTTCGGTACTTGAGATTCGCAAACACTATGATCAATGGGGTCATGTGTTGGATATCTTATCTTCTAGGCTTAATAAGTATGTGAGAAGATTTGGTTTCATTCATTTCTTAGGGTGTTAAGGATGTATCAAAGCTAATAGAAAACCTTTGTACGGTCCGGATCAGTTTGATCATTTATTTGAAGATCATGACATGTTCGATATTAATTATTCTCCACCACAACCTAGGCCACCCACACAGACTGTTGTTCCTAGATCGTCTGATAATAGCATGTTGTATATGCAAAGGTTCTAACTGACGATTCTAAAGGCAATAATGGTTTTTCTACTTCTAAACTAAAGCTCCGATCCGGAACCACTTAGGAAACGTGTGGTTATTCCTCAAGCTTAATGTCTAGATGCTAACATCATAAGCTTGGTTATGTGAAAGGCGGGGGGGATGTGTCCGGTTTACCAAATATTCCAGCCTTGTTTGCTAAAAAAGGATTTAACGACATGTCATTCAGATACATTTGTGGTAGATAGATCGGTTTGGGCTTTCCTTCTCTAGAATTGGCTTTGAAATTTAATGAGTACACCGTGCTTAAAAACTATTTCACGAATATTCAACTTATATTGCCTTCAGGCCCGGACCATGGGCCAGCTAAGTCAGGCCATTGCCTTGGGCCTCCAGCCCTCCACCTTTGTTAGGCCTCCAAAATATTGCAGCTATATACTATATGTTTTTAAATGGGCTAAAGCCAGACCCAATTCTTTGCTTCTGAATTATGTAAGCCTGGACATAACTCAGAACTAAATTTCATATAATATATTTACATACAAAGAAAAAAAAAATTAAATCCGCCAACTATAAACTTAATAGTTTATTGTTGCCGATCCCAAGCCCGGGTAATGGAGGAGGGTTTATATCAAATTGTTTTTTTAAAAAAAAGCCTCAACATTTTAGTTCGCTTTAGGCCTCCAAGAACATTGAGACGGCCCTGATCGCCTTAGTATATCCTAGAAGAGAGCTATTTGGATAGATATCATAGGGTTACTGGTCGTGGCATCTACCCCGGATTCCCTAAAAAGATTATTGGTCGATTATGGGAGGGCTGGACTTCATATTCTTCGTGGATGATAAAGATGAACTATGTCTGCATGTAAAATTCATATTCCTTATTCCTCTATCAAACTAATTTTTTAAGTTATTATGGCCGAGATAGAAGGAACAATCTATGAAGTATGGGTCCAAGGAGTTCGCTAATCGGGCTCATTCGCTAGTTCATATCACCATATCGGTGATGATGACTCTCTTTACTCATAATCAGATCATGATGAGGCTTCCTTTTCTGATGGTGATGTGAGTGAAGTAGTGAAGGTGGGGAAGTTCTCCTCACGTACTGGATGACCCCTTCTCTATTCAAAGAGTAGTTGACTAATTAAACGAAACGGGGAAGAAGGAGGAACATTGAGACGAGGTGGTGGGCGACGATGGTGGTAGTCAATCCATGCAATCCTTGGGGCCATCTAAACCTCGGGGCTTTGAGGAGTACTTACATTATGTTTCTCAATCTATTATGGTGGGTGAGTCATGTGGTGAAGGTGCTCCAAATCATACACGGCTTCAAAACGATTAGAGGATCCTTGCTTAATGATTTTAAGAAATTTATTCAGATGTCGGATGCTTGGATTATGGGTTTGGACATGAACGAGACTGCTATTGATTTCGAGAAATTCAT
Organism: Bidens hawaiensis; assembly: GCF_021521415.1. Classification (NCBI taxonomy): domain Eukaryota; kingdom Viridiplantae; phylum Streptophyta; class Magnoliopsida; order Asterales; family Asteraceae; genus Bidens; species Bidens hawaiensis. The sequence continues at coordinate 38,267 of NW_027505445.1, read as the reverse complement.
TACTGGGATCAGTGAAAGGTGGTGGGATAAATGAATATTATGTCCATTAATATATGTGTGGGAGCAAGAGCTCACTAAGGGGGTGTTTGGGATTCCTTATTTTTATCAACTTATAACTTGTAATTTTTTTGAAAAGTTAATAAGATGTAAAAGGTGTTTGGCAAACCATAAGACCTTTTGGATTTTAACTTATGGAGAAGATAAATAAAGGAGTTTTGAAAAGTTACGAATCTCTAACTTATTAACTTAATGGGTTTGATATTCCCATTAAACCCTTACATCCTCACTTCACAACTAAGCAATCTCAAATACTTTTTTAAAAAACAACTTGTTGATTTATAAAAGAACGTACTTTTTGGTCATTTTACATGAATAAGCTAAATCAAAGACTTCTTAAAAAACAACTTATTGACATAAGATAATCAAAACACTTTTTTTACAAATTCCTTTTCAAAAAGTCATAAGTTAATAATCATTTTACACAAAAAAGTCCTTTAGACTTAAATAAGGAATCCCAAACGCACCCTAAATATATGGTATCAGTTTTTTGAGTGTTCAAGGGACACGCATGAGTTCTTCGGAGCTTGCTTGAGTTAGAAGTCTTTGGGAAATTTTCACTATGAGTTTGCTTTCTTCGCGGCGAGAGGCTATTCCAGTGGTGTGCTCTCTTTTTGGGACCCAACTATTAAATAAAAGTGCTTTTGTTTCTTTAGATTTTATTCTGATTATTCATAATAAATGGGTGGTGAGTAAGATTCAGGTATGTCTCTCGAGTGAAACCGGAGAAGTCTGCTTTCTAGAGGGTTTTTCTTTTGGGTCTTTATGAATCATTATCGGGTATGTATATAATCTTTTAGTGATTTTAAAGTGGTTAGTTCTGAGTCCGAAAGGCGGCTTTCATCGGATTCTCCCGTATTAATGCAAAAAAATGATAATGTCTAAATGGGAAAATTCTTAAAAACGGCCATTTAAGGAGAGAGAAAAAAATTACTAAATTAGCACTTAAATATTCAAGTTTTCCAAAATGTTCCAACAAATTTGGACTGGACTGGAACGACATTTTGGTTTTCCTTCCGACGAGATCTCTAGCCCAATTAAAAAATGACACGTGGATAAAGACTGACACGGTCGTCCATATTTTTGAAAATCTTGAGGGTAACGTCAAAATTATTTCATTATATCTTTTGCTAGAAAACAGTCTACCTATACAGTTTTTTATGTTTCCTACTTGATCCGTACAAATTTTAATTTTTTTTAAATCTCTTTTAAATTTCGTCTGCCAAGACGCATTTCAAAAGAATTTTCTTCCAAGAATCGTCTACTTGGAACAAATTCTTCGAAAATGTGTCTTAGCAGACGGAATTTAAAAGACACTTTTTTCAAAAAAAAATATATAATTTGTATGGACCAGATAGGATACATAAAAAAACCGTCTGGGAAGACTGCTTTCTAGCAAAAGATATAATGAAATAATTTGTAAGGAACCCTCAGGATTTTCAAAAATATGGACGGTCGTGCCAGTCTTTATCCACATGTCATCTTTTAATTGGGCTAGAGATCTCGTCGGGCCCCAGTCCACATTTGTTAGGACATTTTGAGAAACTTGAATATTTAAGGACAATTCACTACAAAAGAATTAGCCTAATGCAACATTTATTTCACAAAAAAAGTTGCATTTTGTGAAGTTGCATTAGATCTAGTGCAACTTTTTTTGTTAAATAACGCAACTATTTCTTTCAAATGCAACACTTTTAAAGGATTGCATTTGAAAGAAACAGTTGCATTATCTAACAAAAAAGTTGCGTTAGGTCTAATATAACTTTACCTAATGCAGCTTTTTTTCTGAAATAATGGTTGACTTAGACCAATTTTTGTGTAGTGATTTTTTTTCTCTCTTCTCAAATGGGCCTTTTTGATAATTTTTCATGTCTAAATGCCTCAAAATGCAAATTGGATAGATGTCTTATTTTGAAGTATTTACTTCTTGTATCCAACTTGGAAGCATGTGCACCAGGAAGATCGATTGTTGATTGCTGGCATATGGTTTTGAGTCAAAAGATTGTGGATTTTGGTTAAGTTATGTTTAAATTCTATAACTCTTGGTTAAGGTTTGAGGGTTTTGATGAGGTATTTTCGACTTGTTGGAAGGAGGACATGCATTCAGGTAATGGGTCCAAGTTTGTCCTCTTTAAAAATAAACTAGAACTTGTAAGTGCGGTTTAAAATTTTGGCTCAAACTTCCAAAATTGGCCAAATCTTACAAATGACTTTTTTTCTTATTTTAATAAAAAGGAAAATCCTCAAAATAACAATTCTAACTAAGTCAGTTCCAACTTTATTCATGGTTTTAAGAAAATACACCAAATAGTCATCTTGATCCGCCGGGTCCAACAGAAGCACATCAGCCTTCGACGGAACACGACAACCATTATAAACTCTTCACGAGTCAACATATTAATGGATCCGACGAAATACGCAAGGGATTCAATGGAATATGCAAAGGATCCGATAGAACGTTAAACCGTCGGACTGACAGTGCAGGAGGCTGCTTCCATCAGGTCCGACGTTTTCACCCACCCGTCGGATTTTTACACTATGAACTCTAGGGTTCGTCACTTTCTTGTGCGGATTTCACAACAACATATGCGATTTGTAGAAAAAAAACACTATGGTTGTGTTCTCCTCGAAAAACTAAGCGATTTAGACTATGAATTAGCTATATGATGTGGAGAAATAAGAAAGTTGGAGATTGAAGTTAGTTATGGAGGTTTAACTTTGAGAGTTAGAAGATAAAGTGTTTATTCGGAAGACGAAACAGGTTTCTTCGGATGATGGAATAGTTTTGTGTTTCGTCGGATCCATTAGTACGTTAACATGTGGTGAGTTTTTAATGGTTGTTACATTCCGTTAGAGGTAGATGTGCTTCTGTAGGGTACAACGGAACATGACTACTATTTTAGATATTTTCTCAAAACCATGGCTATTTTATCAAAATGGCTATTTTAATTAGAGATTCTCCAATCCATAATCTTTATGTGGAGATTGATAACTTGAATAACCTTCATTCTCTTAGCTAAGAGAGATTGGATCTTTAGAAAAATGTGAGTTATCAAAAAGCAAAAGTTAAGTTGTGCATCAAAGAAGATGACACTATAAATATTTTTCATGCTTTTAGGTTATTTTGAAAGTGGGAACCTGCTTGGTTTTATGACACTGTATCTGCTTGTTGATCACATGGATGCTAAAATTACTTAACTCTTTTTTTAAAGTTTGTCTGAAACACTTGACTTAAAGGTCGTGCTATAATAAAAAACAAGCAACTAATATCTTAATCACCTATAACTAGTATGGGTAAGTAAAGTCGTCTTCACATGGAATCAGTAGAAAGTGCAATTTGTGTTCATTGTTTATTAATTAATTATACTCGATGGGCAAATGATGTCAAGCAGTTTAAATGATTTTTTTGTAAAACAATTTGATTTAATAGTGACAACACTTCAGGTTCAGATAATGCAATTAACGATAATTGTAACTTTTATCAATTGGTTAATCACATAGACATGATTTAGTCATATAAGGTTGATAAATAATTACTAGGCACAATAGTTTAATCATGTTGATTCAGAGAACCTAATATGACGAATTGACACAACTGAACTTTGTTTACCTAATTACCAATTCGTTAATATAAAACCTACAACTTATCAATGATTAAATACATGGTTCACTAGCGATAAGGACTTAATCCAAAATGTTGTTGAACTCAAATCAAATAATTTATGACAAAAGTAAATCCCAAAGAAACAATTATTTATTTAAGTTATATAAACGTAAATGTTCAATTAAACGTAATCAAAACTCAATTCAAACATGTAACGTCACGTAAATTTCGGGTCAAAAATGTCAATTTCCAAAGTGAAAGGACCAATTCTGTCAATTTCTAAACTCCAGAGACTTAAATGAAAAAAATCTGTTTTCTTAACCCATCGCGCTACGCGATGGATCAAGAGAGAACCCCATCGCGATACGCGATGGGGTGACTGACACGCAGTGACACGTGTGCCACGTGGCACACGGTGGCAACGCCTGCCGCCACGTGTCGCCACGTGGCAGGTCTAGGTATTGACTCAGCAAGCCTACATCGCGGTACGCAATGGGCTTGCCAAGGGGACCCATCGCGTACCGCGATGAGGTCCAATTTCAGCCTATAAATAGGCAGCTACGGGTTTGAATCCCTCACACCTCAAAACACACACATTACTCTCTCACTACTATCTCTCTAAACCTCGAAGTTCGTGCCATCGATCCACCTCGTTTTGCGTACCCGATTCTCGTAATTCGTGCTATACTTCGATAATCGTGCCACCTCCCAATAATGTTAAGCAAGAAGATGGTGTTGGAGTAACGTCCCGACAAGATATCTCGTAAAGCGTGCTGACGTAGAAGAGTGTCTCGATTTGCGTGCCGAAGTGGAATATTGATCAAGTAAGAGTGGAAAAGATCAAGCGGCATCGAAGTGCTGCCCAAGTGTCGAGGGTTTTTCTAAGCCAAGCAAGGTAGGCATAATGTCCGACCAAAATAATATAAAGCTTAATACCCCAAGTCGAAATTATACACAATACCCAGAAAATAAAGGAAATACATATAACAAAGAAAAGATAAAAAGAAAAGGAAATATATATAAGTATTCTTTGTTATAAATATTATTAAGTGTAATGAGTATACTTAATTAATAAAGAAAGAAATACGTTTCTGAAAGAAGAAGAAACGTAAGAATTTATAAATAAACTAAAGGTTTATAAGTTACTATTAAAACTAAAGGTTTTAAAGTAAAAGAGAATTACGAATTAAAGGTTCGTCGAGGTAGAGTTTATAAGACTAAAGGTCTTAAGCCGGATCGTGTATCTGACTAACAAAAGTTATACCCGTACTATAGGTGCGAGATAGCAAAGGAAAGAACTCAAGGACGGTGTTGGAAGTCGATCCCATTTTAAAGGTGAATACGCCCCACTTTTACAAACTTGTTTTCAAACAAACAAACGTGTTATGTGTAAAACTTTACATGAGATTAAGTGTCTCTAAAAACATTGTAAATAAGAGTATGAGCCTAGCCCTCGGGCTGTGGTATACCTTTGTCAGGATCCTTACATATATGGAACGCGGTGGGCACATCGCACCACGCTTGGTCACGACCTCCAGCCACGGTGGGGCGAACCAAAGTATGTTCGAGTGAGAATGATCTTGTGTATATTTATGGTACCTAAGTACGTCGACACAATGCGGTGTACTTGTAACATCCCGAAATTTCTAAAATAATATTAATTATATTATTTAATAATAGAGGGAAAGTTTACTCGGGTTATCGAAAAATAATTAAATAGAGTAGGAGTTGGTATGGGTCGGGCTAGTGTTGGTTAATGGATATGGGTTATGGACTTGGGTTATGAAAGAAGGAAGGAGAGTCCATGGGCTTGAGCCCATGATCCATAAATATATAAACCTTTAATATCCATTTAATCCTCATTCACACATATTCCATACACCACCCAAAACACACACTTAAGATTTCTCTCTAGTTCTTCCTTATCTCTCGCCGAAATCAAGAAGGAAACCGAGCACCAACCCGAGGTAATGATAGTTTAATATTGTACGAGCCTAAAACGTTAGTTATAGTCGCGTAACGACGAGCCGACACCGTTAAACCGTTTAAATCACAAGATCCGGGTGGAATCGGGTATAAACCGGACCTAATATGAGTTTAGGGATCACCCTAGCTCAAATCTGGATCAAACGGGACGAAAAACGATGAAAACGGTGGAAAAACGAGTGAGATCTCGTTTTTCCAGCGAAAACGCGGTTTTCCGGCGATGACGGCGCTGGAAAGGCGGCTCCGGAAAAGATAAAGGTGTCAGGGAATGTTCCCTGACCTAACCCTAGTTCGCTAAGGAAACTTAGAGAACTAAAGGGTGATTTTTTAGCTAGTTCGCTAAGGTAACTTAGAGAACTAGAGGGTGATTCTTTAGCTAGTTCGCTAAGGGAACTTAGAGAACTATAGGGTGATTCTTTAGCTAGTTCGTTATGGGAGCTTAGCGAATCAGAGGGTGATTCGTTAGCTAGTTCGTTTTGGGAGCTTAGCGAATCAGAGGATGATTCTTTACCCAATTCGTTAAGGGCAAAGTAACGAACTAGGAGTTTAATATAAAAACAGAATGGTCCCTGGACTTAGAAAAGAATTATATAATTACATAACAGCCCTTGGAGTTTGGCAATTTATGAAAGATACCTTTAAATGTTAATGAGTAACGATTAACTAACCAGGTAATGATTTAATGAAGTAAAACAGCTTAGACGTGTAAGACTAATTAAGTAGCAATGAGATGACTAGAGCGGTACTTAATAGTGTAATTATTAAACAGTTAGACGCGCACAGCTCAAGAAGGAGTAACCGTTAGCAGAAGAAGTAACCGAGTTCAGGTGAGTTTCTAGCCCCATTTCCTTGTTATGTTTTCGGGGCTGTGTGCATACTCGATGTGAAGTGTGAATACACTTATCTTAAGTGGTAAGTGTATGCTATAGATGTTATACAAGTAGCTATTATATAATGCTTGTCGGTACGTGAACAATCTTTCGATATTTCACGTATCGCCAAGGATAGTGATTGACAAGTGGTTGTTAGTGTGTATGTATTCTACGATGTGACTTGCTTATTATGTAAATGTTGTATCGGTATAAAGTGTGTTGTAGACAAGTAGAGGTAGAGTGTGATAGAAGCGGTAAGAAGTATAGTAAGAGTGTGTTAGAAGTGGCAAGAGTCTAGTAAGAGTGTTAGTGGCATGACGATAGTACGTGGTAGGGTAAGCCTATATGTGACTACGTCATTAAAGTGGCAAAGTGGCAAAGTGGCATAACGTTATACGTTATTAAAGTGGCAAAGTGGCAAAGTGGTAAGTGTAAATAAGAGGCTAAGTGGTAAGGTGAGCATGTTAGATAGTGGACTACGTGTCTTCGGATACGTATATGATGCATGTAGTGGTTGTATGATAAGTTGCTTGCTTAACTAGAACTCACTCAGCGTAGCTGACTTTTAGTATGCACGAAGGTGATCAGACCAAAGAACTAGCATGAGGATGGCACATGGCATGGATTGAATGGCTGGCATCTTAAGATGGAAGAAGAGATGTTTTAATTATAATGTTTTGTGTTATAGTATCAAAGAAAAGATTTAATGTTTTGTAATGAATTATTTAAGTTGACGTTTCCGCGAAAGTTTTAATTAACTCTGATTGTAAGAACTGTGTTTATGAGTAACTCCGACGCTAAAGTAGGGCTACCGGGTACGGGGCCTTACAGTTTTGCTGAGGTGACCTTGTAGAGACTCGAGTTTATAATGATTGTTTAACTTAATTATTCCTAAGCCAAGATGAGCCGAGGCTTACGTGGTCTCGAGGGATGATTAAGTAAAGAAAATATTTTTAGCGTTAGCATATTCACCAGCATTCGTTGCTGACGTATTTTATTAACATTTTGCAGGTAATCAAGATTAGAGCTTGTGATGACGAAGAAGCTCAAGAATCCGATGGCTCGGATAATTTTGTTTAAATATTAAAATATAATCGTTTTGTAAAACATATAAACAAGTAAATACTAAAAGAGACTTTCGTCTCGTCTTTTGTAATGTAAATATTTATAATATCGATCCTTATGTTTTATAAGTCTTCCGCACTAACCCGCTACTCTGATTTATTTACAAATGTGGTACCAACTATTGATCATACTCCTAGGCCTAAAATGGGGGTATGACAAAACACATATATAGAACTCATAAAATAATCTCTTCATACAAAATCTTACACCTGAAGTGGTTACGAGAGGTTTAGCTTGCCTTTGCATCATGATTAGCTCGCTTATGGATTGGGAGGATTAAACCATAAAAGAATTGATGATTGGAAGGTGTTAAGATGGTTAACAATTGCTCCAAAGTCGTCTCTAGCAGCTAGGATATGAAGATATCTCGACCTAGTGTTAAACCGGGCTTAAATAAGGAAGATAATCATCAAACACCAACTTCTTGCGTCAGGCATGTCGTACGCTACGATAGGCAGTGGACCCAGGTGCTACGGTGGTTGAGCTCTGGCTTACGGTGGCATTTTAACTCTAGCGGCTTCGTAATCTACAATGACAGGCCGTAAGCTAAGGCATGCCTCGTACTCATTCTCTCGTTTTCCATTTTCTTGTTGCTCGATGGTTGTTACAACCCCCACCCCCAGTTGCTACCCTTCATCAATAACTTGATTCATTATTATCTTGAATGCTCCAAACAAGTTCCTTTAAGCTCCAAACACCTACATACATAAAACCAATCAAGGTAATCGTGTTCGATAAATACAAAGAACTAACACACACAATATTTAAACATTAAAAACATATTCTTTTATCTATTCATCAACACACTCCGGAGATAATGCAATAGTGTCTTGGAACATTCACAATAAGTTGTTCATAACTAACATCATCTCTAAATTTTAAGAGAATAATGAAAAGAAGTATTATTTGACCAATTGTATAATATCCTCTATTTTCATTTCTCTCTCCTAAAATTTTAAGAAAACAACACTACTCCATTACATTTGAGGAGTTATGCCATAACATTTGGGGAGGCTGCAACAAACTAGAATGGTCATGTTACCTTGTAATTTTCTTTTTAAACTTGGTTTTGTTTGTTGGTTTTTGGGTGTTTGGGCCTAGCTGCCTTTGGTCTAATTGGGCCGGGCAACTTAGTTTCTGTTTATAGTATAAGCCGTTAAAAAAACAATTCATGCTATAACCAAATTTTTTATATGTGAGTTTATACGCGGAAGAAAGATGAATAACAATAAAGTTTAATAAATAAGAATGACAGAATTCAAATTGTGTTCTTTAAGAAAGGGATATTAGTTTTTAATACTTCCAACTTTCCCTCATTGGTAGATAATACTTTCAACTTTTGATTTGTCACTCACCACTCCCAACTTTCACTCTATTTTCCTGTACCACTCCCCGTCTAAATGAACACTAGCCTCGTTAATGTTTTGGACTAAAAATGTCATTCAAATTAGTTGAGGGGGTAAAACAGAAATTTTATTTTTAACACACAACCTCCATTTTCGGTGACCTCGTTTTTTCGGCGACCTTTTTTTACTGGCGAACTTGAGTTTTTCTACTATCTCGTCTTTCAGAACACCATATCCGTCATTTCACCAAGCTTCACATATGATATGATGAAGATGGTGCTCGCCGGAAACCTGCAACTCGATTTTCCGGCACGCAGGCGATCCCGGAAGGTGGCTGGGTGAGACACGGGTGGTGGCGGGGGGCGGGGGTTGCAGCTTTGAGGCGGTGGTCGGTGAAATGATGAATATGGTGTTCGCCGGAAACCTGCTTCTTGCCGGAAAAATCAAAGTCATATGTGAAGCTCGGTGAAATGATGGATATGGTGTTCTGAAAGACGAGATAGCCGGAAAACTCAAATTATCCGGAAAAAATGAGGTCGTCGGAAAAACGAGGTCACCGGAAATGGAGGTTGTGTGTTAAAAATAAAATTTCTGTTTACCCCATCAACTAATTTGAATGACATTTTTAGTCCAAAACATTAACGAGGTTGGTGTTCATTTAGACGAGGAGTGGTGCAGGAAAATAGGGTGAAACTAGGGAGTGGTGGGTGACAAATCAAAAGTTGGGAGTGCTATCTACCATTGAGGGAAAGTTGGAAGTATTAAAAACCAATATCCCTTTAAAAAAAGTCTAATTACGGTTCGTGTCCTTTTTATAGTTTCTTTGCAGACGGTGTACTTTAAACATTTTTTTCTTACACGTTATGTCCTTTACACTAACTGGGTTAGAAAAACTCAGTTAAATACCCTCATGTGAGGCGCATGTGAGGCCATTTTGGTCTTTTCGTCTGTACCTGCAAACAAAAATGTCTATTAAATAGTGTGTTTTGTTTGCGTGTACAGACGAAAAGACCAAAATGCCCTCACATGAGGGTATTTAACTGAGTTTTTCTAACCCAGTTAGCGTAAATGACATAACGTGTAAGAAAAAAATGTTTCAAGGGCAGCGCCTGCAAAGAAACTGAAAAAAGACATGAACCGTAGTTTTGTTTTTTTAGAGAACAAAATTTATAATTCTATCAATAAGAATTATTAAATTAGAATACAATATACATGAGAAATGAGATGTGGAAGGTTTTGAAAAAATGAGCGATAAAGTTAGAAGATTGTGACTTTTAACTAGCTTGGTTTTAACAGCATTAATTTACATGTTTGTTTCTGTTTGGTCCTATTGTATTACATTCTTGTGTTTACATTCTTGGTCTTTTAAAACCTTTTTATAACATTCTCTTAGCTTGGTCTTAGAAAATTAATCTATTTGAGGTAACTTTTAAAGTGTTTTTTAATTACTTGGATCACGAAGTATTACAAACTATTACGGTACCGAACACAGCATATCTTCTTACTCGTACATTTGTTTCCTCATCATAAATAATAATCGAACCAGACATGTGGCTGCTTATATAGCCCCCAAACAACTATCAATGACTTTTACCAATAATTAATCGATTCAATATTCTCAAACCAAAACATAACCAAATCATTTATGTAGCACTCAACCATGCATTCAAATCATTTATTATATTCATTTCATAAACAAACATTTTGACACATCATATACCATAGTTTTCTTTTACAATTAACTTCTTCACTCTTAACTAATAATCATTTTTAAAAACACATAGTAAAATTTTACCAATTATTACTACTACGCAGGACAATCAAACGGCAGAGGTCGCACGGACCCAGAATCCCCTAAACTCGGGTGCACAAAACCATAGCTACGCAACACCTGATTATCCCCGAAGTTCAACACCTTCTGCATTGCGTCCCAACAACTCTGCCTAGAGTACAACTCGTTGTGCGTACCACTACACGGCTGACACCCCGTGAAATGCGTCATAAAGAGCCGTCTCCACCCCTCCCTCCCATAACCCGCGCCTCTCAAATACTCGTCCCACGTACTAACATACGCCTCCCTCACCTTCTCCGCATGCCTCCTCCTTAACTTACGCACCCGCCTCTCAACGCCTTTATATTTCTCCGTTATGTTCTCCAACTTCCCAATTATTTCCATCCAATACCCTTCAAAATAATACCCATCTTCCACATATATCTTATTTCCCCATTTTTCTTTTTCTTTTAGTAATAAGTAAACCAAACCCGTTTGATCGTCGGATTCGGGGAAGAATTTGTCTTTACAAGTCTCCCTTAATAACTTGCCCCATTTCTCATAATTCGGAGTTTGGGGGCCCATACCCGACCAAACATCCATGAAATCAAGCGCCCATTGATTGTTTCGGATCAAGAACACACCCGCGTTTAAGCTCGTCCAGCTTTTCTTTTTTGAAGAAACACTAATCGACCCCGGGCAGATTACGGATAATCTGGGGGTTAAAGAGATGTTTCACACGAGGGGTTAGACCCGGCAAAGATGGTTCTTCTGATAACCTGCAAAACAGACACCGTGAGCTCGTCACTGAGAAGGGGGGGGGGTTCCTCCTTGTGACCACCCTCCGGCGTGAGAATCAGACTAGATTGCTCTTGAATATAAGTGTATATTAAGAGATTGCTAGAGCAGATATCAGGTATAAGATATAAGATACAAGATAAGATGAGATGATCATACCATTTGGGGTATTTATAGCCGAAGGTAGGTTTCCAAGAAGGTATAGCCGGCTGAATAGTATTCCTGTTCTACCAACTGTGGCCTACGCACGTGCCATGCTGGTAGTTGGTGGGTAGGCAGCGGCTGACAGTGACCAGGCCTGCTGTGTACTATTCCTTTTCCACCAACTGCCGGCTATGCACGTGGTATGACAGGAGTTGGTGAGTAGGCAGCGGCTAATAGTGACATACAGTACAAGAGCATGCTGCTCGCCATACTGTTGTCAATGAGCTGTCGTATCTCTGGTCAGATCTTTTGCCCATACCTCATCAGGTACAGTACAAAAGATCCTCCAGTATCTTTTGGGCGGGAGTATTCCCCCTCCCGCCTTTGTGCGGGATTGTTCCCGGCTTTGCTCATTCCTTCTTCAGGTGACTACTGAATTATTGAGAGCTAAGTGCCTTGTGCGTGTAGCCTTGCTGCGCGGGTGGCCTTTCCTGATGGCTTGTATCCGCAGCTGCGGGAACAGGCGGAGTACACCATTGGGAGGCATTTCCAGCGGGAACAGCTTGCGTACTGCGCGTAAGGACGTCACGTCTCTGAGCATGGTGGGTCCTGCGGATCCAGTTGGTTTCTGCGCAGACGTCTCTCTTCAAGGTGAGTCCTGCGGGTCCAACTGGGCTCTGCTGGGACCTACCTCTTCAAGTCCCCCCAGTTCAATGTTCTTCTCATGAATGTTTAATAAAGTGAGGTGAACTTTTGGACTTAAGCAAAGGGTTTTGAAAAGGGTTTAGTTTTAAGGTTTTCCATGGGGATTCTTCCCGCGGAAGTCCTAATGTCACTTGCAGAAATTCCCGACTTTCCTGCTTGATCTTTGGGTATGATGCGGGTAGGTCTGTAACCTCCTCGCAAGTCAGGAGCGTTGAGTCCCACTTGTGTAGATTCTCCATGAGGTTTTGGTAGTTTTGAACATAGTGATCAATTATGTTAAAACCACCAATTCCATCTTGGAGCTTCAAACAATGTAGTTCTCGACGTTCCCGCTATGCGGGGATGTTATTCCCGTTTCCGCAAGCATTGCCCAGAAGATCCTTCTTGGTTTCAATTCCCTGCGGAGCGCTAGGTATGTGAAGGGTTTTGCCTTGACACTGTACCCGCACTCGTCTTACGGTTACTTTACTTCCAAGGTATTCCTGGCGTCAATTCCCTGCGGGTGCTCAGTATGTGAAGGGTTTTGCCTTGACACTGTACCCGCACCCGTCTTATGGTTACTTGGTTGCCGAGGTATGGGGTATATTCCCGCTTATTTTTGAATCTTTTTGAAAATTTGAAATTCGAAGAGTTGGTGAAAGGATAAGAACAGTCCAAACTGTTGAAACGTCGTGCGACGGTTTCTTCTGACTGTGTCAGGACGTGCAGGAAGTTATGGTGACGTGACAGTACATGGTCATTCCAGACGCTTTTTCAGGCGCGTGGGCGCGATTTTTCGGGCGCGTGGCCGCGAAATTAATGGCACGCGTCCTTTCAACAGCTGTTGCCAGCTTGCTCTTTGCCACGTGTCATAGTTTCATTGCACCTGCGATTTCTCTTTCTTCCGCATTAAATTCATCGCATTGATTGCGATTAGTATATAAAGGGGGAGAGGGTCCTTTGTAATCCACACTTTCACTTTTCATCTTCAAAACGATTTCCGGCGAATACTCACCTTTTCAGTCGAGCATTCTCTTGAAATCGTTCTCTTCTTTCATACCTGCAAGATGTCTTCTGCTCACGATCTTGAGGCTACAGCCGAGGAGGCTGTGGTGTACGCCGAGAACCCGTCATCCACGTCCGATAAGGATGACAAGAGTACTGCTGGCGAGTGCCAGTGTGCTCTGCCTGTCGATTTATATCAGTACATCGTCAGGAAGTTCATGCTCGAGTCTTTCGAGCCTGAGTTTCCTGAACCTCACCAGACGGTGTATGATGCCCCCAGAGGCAAGATCGGGGTATATGCCGCATTCTTTGTCTATGGGAATCTTAGGTTCCCCTTGACGAAGTTTGTGTACCGTGTTCTGGAGAGGCACGGTGTACACTTGACCGAGGTACACCCGATGGCGATCGCGAAGATTCGCCACTTCGTGTGGGTGTGCTGGATTCTGGGCGTTGAGCCCTTCGTCGACCGCCTGATGACCTTCTACTCTTGGAGGTGCATCCAGGGGTGGTATACTCTGATAACCCGGATCAAGGGTTTGAAGATTTGCGCAACCGAGCGCAGTCTTCGTTCGTGGAAGCGGGAGTTCTTTTATATCTCCGCTCGCGCCATCCCCCTTGCCATGAAGTTCAAGAATGGGCAAGCACTCCCCAGCCTTCACGCCTCCAACTACCAGGTGGCGGAATGGTTCTCAAAGATTTCCCGAGTCCAATATCCGGTTTACCGCTTTGCGGAGTCCGGGATGGTGATGCTCGGGATGAGCCGGGTGTGGAAGGATGCGGAGGCACAAAAGATCCCGATCGTCCTTGAATACGGTTTGAACTCTGTCCCTTACGGTATGCTTCATTTCTTTTTGTTGATTTAGAATTTCTTCTAACTTCTTTCCTGTTTATTTCAGAGGGGAACGACTTGCAGTCTCTCCTGCAGCAGCGGGAGAGTGATGGTCCCGCTCGGATGGGTACTCGTGCTCTCGATGAGAACGAGTTGCCCATCTTGGAGCAAACGCGGGATCGGTTTGTGGAGGCCTACCCGCCAGGCCACCCTATTCTGAGCGCCACGCGGCCAGGTAAGGCGTTATTCAACCCTCGACCTCTCAATGCTGAAACCTCTGCTGGAATTCCTCTAATCTTGTCATCTTCTGAGGAATCCGCAGATGGTCCTCCGTTGGTGCGGAAGAAGAAGGCTGTCGGCGGGAAGGGGAAGGCAAAGGTTGCCTCCACTGCCGATCCGGTGCCTCGGTCTGATTCAGAGACCGAAAGCGAGGAGGTGGCGGGGAACCCTGGTGGTGCTAAGACCACTGCTCCGGAGGCTGAAATGATCGTCACCTCCGAGCAGCCCAGGACAACGGTGAGCGGCGTGAAGAGGCCGGCTCCATCGGGTTCGTCCCCGCCTGTTCGCACTTTTAGGCTCAAGAGAACCCGTAAGTACAAACTTCCTTTACTTCTTAAACTTCATATCTTTCCGCCAATATACTTATATCTTCTTTGTACAGGCGTGGATGCTGCCGCATTCCAGGGTGGAGCGGGGAGGAGTACCTCCGGACCCATGACGGTAGGCTTGGTCAACCTACCTGAGGCGATGACCCAGGCGGCTGCGCCTGCTTCAGTTGGTTCAGTTGCTCACCCAGTTGAGCCAACTGTTCCAACTGTGATAACATCTCCGCCGGCTGTCAGTGCCATATTTACTGAATCTTTCACTGAGCCAGCGGTGACTATTTCTGCGGGTACTTCCGCAGCGGCGACCACGGCTGTGAGTTCACCTCCGGTGAGTTCACCTCCGTTGGTTTCTACCGCAGCGGCTTCTATACCTCCTCCGACGTCGGCCGATCCTTCAGGTATGCTTGGGGCTTCTCGCCAACCTCTGCCTCCTTCCCATCTGCCTGACCTCTTGGATGGATTTCCCTTGGGTTCAGGTGATGGGTTTGGCGGCTATCGGCCTGTTGTCGACCCTACAGGTGCGTAGGGTTCTTTTGGCCTTTTTATATATATATCATATTTTCCTAACTGCTTTTTGTTTTTTGTAGTGTCGGATTCCAATGAAGTGTATGTTCCACGATGGAACATCCGCCGAGGAACAACCCTTCGCACGCCTGTGGAGTGCGTGGAGTGGGCTCGTCACGCAGCTCCCAGCGGTGCGTTGGGGGAAGCTATGGCTAGCTACCAGGAGGGTAGGCTAACCAATGAGCTTCGGATTCTCCTGGCCCGGATGCAGCCGCGCGTCGAGCTGCTTTGTCGTGAAAACGACAAGTTAAAAGCAGCTCGTATTCAAGAAGTAGCTCAGGCGCGGGCTGTCCGGGAGGAGAACATAAGGCTTACCGCAGTGGCTGCGGAAAAGGAGAAGGCCTTCAAGGCCCTCGAGGTTGAAGTTCAGGCCCGGCTCGAGGCCCGTTCCAAGGCTGCCCAAGCTGTTAACGAACAGCTTCGGCTGGCTAAGGAAACTGCAAGGAACGCAACTGAGAGGGCCACCAAGGCTGAAGCTGTTGCTGAGCCTTTACGCCTCGAGAATGAGGAACTTAAAGCCAAACTAGAGGCGCTCCAACAGGCTCATGATGCCTTGGCGATGGAAGACGCCAAAAAGCTCCAAGAGATCTTGGACCAGAGGGGGGTGCTTGACCACACTGAGCGGAAGCTAAAGGGCGTTGAAGAGGCTGCGGCTAAAGAAGTGTTGCTTGCCAACCTCAACAAAAGTGAAGCCGAACGCGCCCGTAACCAAGCTCAAGCTGCCCTCCAGGAGGCTCTGGTTGCCAAGGAATGGCTTCTTCGAGAAGCGTTGTCTCAGGTATGTTTAATTTCATTATATCTTTACGCTTTTCTTTGTAAATAGAAAAGGTTTTGATACTTGTATTTTTTCTTGTAGGTTGTGCATCGAGTCTTCACGGACACATCATACGACGATGCCATGAGCGCAGCCCTCAACGCTTCTCACGAGGATGGGGAAAAGGCCGGCTTCCTGCTTGGTCTAGGGTTCGTTGAGAAAGGCATCCTGCCTTCCAACTTCCCTTTATATGACGTTGATACTGAAGCTGTATATGACCAAGCAGTGAATCAGTATGCCGCCTTCCCGCATCCGGTGGTGGAGAAGGTGAACGAAGTTGCTGTTGCTGATGATGGGCTAGCTATCCTTAAAGCTTTCCTTGAACCGTCACGTTCTACTGATGGTGCGGGTCCAAGTGGAAGTGGTCCTGAAGCCTGATTCTGAAGATCCCTTTCCACCATTATAGATTTTTATTTTTGTATAGCTTCTTTTGTATGCGGGTATGTACCCAGCAATTTGTAATATTTGAATTTCGATGGAATAAAGATTATTTGCCAATTCCTTGCCTTGTTTATTTCACGCATATTTTGTTTTAACTTGGCAATTTCTTTAGTACTTAGATAAGTTAACTTTTCAACGTGGTAGATAATAAGTTAAAAGTTTTGCGTCCTTTTTCATGATTGTGCGGATAAGACCGTCACTTGCACTTAGGATGGCTAAACTTTACCTATTTCTGACCTGCGTGGAAGTTTTCCTCATCTTTTCCTTTGAAATTTTCTAAGTGTTTAGAATAAGTTAACCTTTGAACGTGGTAGATAATAGGTTGAAGTTTTGCTTCCTCGTTCGTGATTGTGCGGGTAAGACCGTCACTTGCACTTAGTAGGATGGCTAAACTTTGCCTACATCTGACCTGCGTGGAGGTTTTCCTCATCCTTCTGTTAGAAATTTTCTAAGTGTTTAGAATAAGTTAACCTTTGAACGTGGTAGATAATAGGTTGAAGTTTTGCTTCCTCGTTCGTGATTGTGCGGGTAAGACCGTCACTTGCACTTAGTGGGATGGCTAAACTTTGCCTACATCTGACCTGCGTGGAGGTTTTCCTCATCCTTCTGTTTAATAAGTTAACCGTTCGACGCACGGTTGTCAATAGGTTAGTTTGGTTTCCTCTATCATGATTTGTGCGGTTAGGACCGGCACTTTCATTTAGTGGGATGACCAACGTTTACCTGACTGACCTGCGTGAAGGTTTGCCGTTTTTTGGGTTTATGCGGGTTTTTCCGCCTTCCCCACGCAACGACTTTCCACGTAATTATGCGGTGAAAACCGGCATCAGTGTTTTGAATAAATTAACCGTTCGACGCGCGGTTGTTAATAGGTTAGTGCAGTTTCCTCTATCATGATTCGTGCGGATAGACCGGCACTTTCATTTAGTGGGATGACTGAACTTTACCTTTAACTGACCTGCGTGAAGGTTTGCCATTTTTTGGGTTTATGCGGGTTTTGCCGCCTTCCCCACGCAACGACTTTCACACTTATGTATGCGGTGAAGACCGGCATATCCGTGTGGAAAGTTCATAAGTATAAATGTAAAATCATCAGCGTCAATGTGATAAGGAGAATCATTTCCATTAGAAGTGGCTCTGGGCCTTTTCTTTACAAATTTGGAATTGATCCACATGCAAACTGTGTAACTGAGCTCCCTTCCATGTTGTTGGGATGGGAGTACCATCGAGCCGATATGCACCTGGTTCGGGATCTCGTTGTTTACGCAGTATGTGGTCTCCAACAATTGAAGCTGCAATTTTATTCGTGTTTTCCCCAACTGGGGTTCTACACGCATCAGCCTGCTCAGCGTTCGTTACGCCACGAGGTGCGCGAGCGTCCCATCTCTGACAGATGCTTCGACGATGTCCTTTACGTCTGTGCATTCTTCAGTGTTGTGGCCTTTTGTCCTGTGAAAGTCACAGTATTTGCTCCGATCAGCATTGTGACGATGTCGGATTATTGGAGCCTTTGGCCATGGGAGCTCCTCAGTGGCGAATATCTTGGTGACGCTTTTGGTGAGTGGCGTCCATCTGGAGTTATGGTTCGACTGTACGTTATCTCTTCCGCCTAACCGATGTTGCAAGCCGGATGAGGTGTCAAAGTTTACCCTTGACTGCCAAATGCCTAGCTTCTGCTTTTTGTTTAGTCGGGCGGTAAGGACGTTGTCTTCTCTTGTTTTCTGGGTGTAGAGGTTTGTGCTCTGGGGGAGATCTCTACCCAGTTGCTTCTCCGTTTCCGCAAAGCGTTTAGCTGCTGTCATGATGGCATCCCATGTGGATGGCATGCCATCTTTACCCGTTAAGGTGCGGATGAGCTCTGGGTCGTTCGCGCCCTGGATAAAGGCAGCGCGAACAAGATCTTCGCTGATATTACCCATACTTAGCTTCTTTGAGTTGAAGCGAGTGATGAAGTCTGGCAAAGATTCATCTTTTTCTCGAATGCAATTGAGGATTGTCCATTGCTCCTCGGTATACTTTCTTTGTTGGCTGAAGTGTTGGCTAAACTTCTGCTGGAAGTCTTTCCAATCGTAGATGTGGTGGACCGGTAGACGATCGAACCACGCTCTAGCTGCCCCAACAAGCGTCATTTAGAACATGTAACACCACGTAGGTTCCGTCCAACTACTGACGGTTGCCCCCGCTATGAACCTGTTCAAGTTATCATCTTGATCAAATATACCATCGTAAGTGCCGATGTTGGACATCTGTTTGGCACTTTTCGGGACGATTGCTTCCGCAATGTCCCTTGCAAATTTGGACGTTCTCGCCTTTGCAGCAGTTGGTGTAAATGTCTTGGAGAAGTCACGTGGGTTTCCACCCGCGTTTTTTGGTTTGAAGGTTTCTCCAAAACGCCTTCTCGGTTGGGAGTCCGTTTCCTTACGCTTCCCTTTCGCCCTATGGCGAGGGTTTGCGTCACTATCGGATTCCTCCGAATCATCGTCAAAGTACTCTACGAATTCATCAGCCTGTTGGAGTAAACGTAAGCGTTCATCCAACTCAGCTTGGAATTCTTTTTGACGTGCTTCCGCCCACGCTTTAACTTCATCGAGTGTTTGGCGAGGGAGCCTCGTTCGTTGTTTCTCTAACTGGGTATCGGTGAATCCCAGTGAGCGATTATTTACTGCACTTGCCCCAGCTTGGGTAACTGGGGTAGTGTTCGTAAAATTTACTGCACTTGCCCCGGCTTGGGTAACCGGGGTAGTGTTCGTAAAAACTGTGTAGTCGCCGGTACTCCCCCAGTAGCTGGGGTTGTGGTTACCGGAGCTTCTTTAACCATCTTTCCAGAAGTTTGAAAAAACTGTAAAGAAATGAAGTTCTAGCTTTTATGCACGGATGGCGCCAATGAAGAAACACTGATCGACCCCGGGCAGATTACGGATAATCTGGGGGTTAAAGAGATGTTTCCCACGAGGGGTTAGACCCGGCAAAGATGGTTCTTCTGATAACCTGCAAAACAGACACCGTGAGCTCGTCACTGAGAAGGGGGGGGGGGTTCCTCCTTGTGACCACCCTCCGGCGTGAGAATCAGACTAGATTGCTCTTGAATATAAGTGTATATTAAGAGATTGCTAGAGCAGATATCAGGTATAAGATATAAGATACAAGATAAGATGAGATGATCATACCATTTGGGGTATTTATAGCCGAAGGTAGGTTTCCAAGAAGGTATAGCCGGCTGAATAGTATTCCTGTTCTACCAACTGTGGCCTACGCACGTGCCATGCTGGTAGTTGGTGGGTAGGCAGCGGCTGACAGTGACCAGGCCTGCTGTGTACTATTCCTTTTCCACCAACTGCCGGCTATGCACGTGGTATGACAGGAGTTGGTGAGTAGGCAGCGGCTAATAGTGACATACAGTACAAGAGCATGCTGCTCGCCATACTGTTGTCAATGAGCTGTCGTATCTCTGGTCAGATCTTTTGCCCATACCTCGTCAGGTACAGTACAAAAGATCCTCCAGTATCGTACGGACTGGCTTATTTGGGCGGGAGTATTCCCCCTTCCGCCTTTGTGCGGGATTGTTCCCGGCTTTGCTCATTCCTTCTTCAGGTGACTACTGAATTATTGAGAGCTAAGTGCCTTGTGCGTGTAGCCTTGCTGCGCGGGTGGCCTTTCCTGATGGCTTGTATCCGCAGCTGCGGGAACAGGCGGAGTACACCATTGGGAGGCATTTCCTGCGGGGAACAGCTTGCGTACTGCGCGTAAGGACGTCACGTCTCTAAGCATGGTGGGTCATGCGGATCCAGTTGGTTTCTGCGCAGACGTCTCTCTTCAAGGTGAGTCCTGCGGGTCCAACTGGGCTCTGCTGGGACCTACCTCTTCATTTTTGTAGATCAACTCGGGCCACCCGTGGACCACGAAATTATGGTTTTTGTAACGGTGTAAAGGTAGCTTGAAATCCATGTCAGTGAAGGTAGCATCCGAGTCTACCCACCAAATCCACTCGGCTTCCGGGTGGGCCAGCATTTCGGCCCGAACCGACGGGATTTTGGCCCAGTAGGTGAACATTTTCGGGTGGAGGAGTACGTTGTTGTAGAAGATATCATACCCATGGATCCGACAATAGTCAACTTTGTTTTTGAAGAAGCGTAATAACAAGTGGTCCCCGATTGGGTTCAGGCACGGGATAGACTGTGACCCCGTGACCAGTAATACCCGGTTTTCTAAAGCCATAGCCACTCCCGTCTTTTAGCATTCCAGTTTTTTATTGGTTTCTCAAGGGTGTATGTAAGTTCCGGGTCGTCGTAGAATGTGGACTCTGGGGGGCCGTGGGTGAGGTTACCCCACCCACGACCAGTATCACTCATCCGGAGTGTGTTGACTCCGGTTCGGAACTTGAAGTTCGGGTTAAGGGAGTTAAAACTGAAGGTGAGGATCGGCCAGAAGGCCCAGAGGAGCGACAGGCCTACGATGACTCCACCGATGATGGGGATACCAGTGGAGACAAACGACGATGAGCCTGATCTCCGGTGATAAGGCATTGTGGTTGTTTGAATTGAGAGTTGTGACTAGAAGCCATTTTAAATGCATGGAAGTGATGAGGATTATTATGTCAGCATTGAACAAGTGGGTGCTAAATTTGGGTACTTCCAGATGGTTTGCTATATTAAGGATGGATAGGCTGGATACAGTGGTTGATGGTGTTAATGGTGACGGTGATGATGATAAAGTTTTGTGGTTGTGGAACTGCATGTAATTATAAAGCTTTCGGCTAGTCCTTGGTTTCCAGTCTTCATACTGTTTTTAGGAGGTTGACTGTTGAGTGCATGGGAACACGTCGGTGTATAGCTGGACAGTGTGTTGACTTGGGTTAAGACAAGGCGAATGATTTAGTGAAAAGTAAGTTTTAGAGTTTAATAACTTCATTTAGTGTGTCCATGCGTTACAAGACACTTTGCATGATTTAGTGAAAAGTAAGTTTTGTTCAATAACTTGCCATTCAAAAAAAAAAAAACAAAAGTTTTATAATTTCATTATTATTACCTATGTGTATCATTCAAATCAATTCCTACAAGTTATTAAGGTTCCAACTTCCACATTGGTCGCAAATTAATAAGGTCATATATCAACAAGTGCGGGTCATTAACGCCTAAATAACAGATTATGTCATATCCTAATGCAATCGGGTGTAGGTGAAAAAAACTCCATAAAGCATAATCTGGCCTGTTAAGGCCAGTGTCGTACTTAGTATCATACAAGGGTCATTAACACCTGTAGAACTTGCAATGACCAAATAGTATGTGACTGTATAGGTTAAATACACTCGATAACACATGACAAGACCAATTAATGGACTTGTCTTGTAAGATAGGTCATTAACACATAAATGACTTTTACCTAAGGTGACTAAGTGTAAGCCTAACGGTAACGACTCAAGCCATCCCCAAGCTTGACTAAGCTCCAGCTCGACTCGTTTAATCTACAAAGAGGTCAAGCTTGACTTGTTTTGAGCTTTATTTCTAAAGCTTAGGCTCGTCACTTTTAATGTTTTTTATGTTAGGCTCTTTATACCCCCTACATGGTTGGGCTTATTAAGGGCCGTTAATAGACTTATCATCTAACATACATCATTACACATAAATAACTCGCCATGAGCTAGTGTGACTATATATTAGCCAAAATAACTCGTTAACTAACTCATGTCTCTTGACAAGGCTCCTTAGGGCCCATTGGCAGAGTTATCATATAAGTCATTACCTAAATGACTTGTTATGGCCATTAATTACAATTATAAGTTAAAACAACTCATTAACATATGAGAAGGCTCATTTGAAAACTTATTAACATATGAGAAGGCTCATTAGCAAACTTATCATCTAACAATTAGGCTTTGCCCAAATACATGTTACCACTACTAGAAAAATGGGCAATTGCGACCAAAACTTGCTACCGAAAAAAACGGTCACAAATTTAGCGACTGATTTGCGACCGAAATGCAAATCAAGAGCATTTTTTATACGGTGGCTAAGCGGTCGGAGTTTTTGCGATTGTTTATTTTTCGGTCGGAGTATTTGCGACCGTTTATTTTTCGGTCAGATTTTTGCGACCGTTTATTTTTCGGTCAGATTTTTTGCGACCGTCTATTTTTTAGTCGGAGTTTTTACGATTGTTTACTTTTTTGGTCGAAGGTTTTGTAACCATTTATTTTTCGGTCGTAAGTTTTGCGACCGTTTATTTTTCGGTCGGAGTTTTTACGGCCATTTATTTTTTGGTAGGAGTTTTTACGACCGTTTATTTTTAGGTTGGAATTTTTTAGACCGTTTAAATTTAGGTCGCAATATAAGTGAGAAAAACTTGATATGTTTGATTTGAGAGTCTTAGCGGTGGGAAAGCATTATATGTTAGAATTGCTACCATTTAAGCGGTAGCAGTAGATTAAAACTGAAAATTCAAGTGGTTGTTTTTTTTTTTCCACGGGTCCACGATTTGGTTATAATCATATTGTTTTTTTTAGATGAGGGTGAAAAAGCTAAATATCTTTTTTCCTCATCAGATCCATCCAAATCCAACAATGCCGCTTCACCTAGATATTATTTTGATCGATAAAAACCCTGGCCAATCCATTTTATTCCAGTCCTCGTCCTGCTTCTCTAGTTCCTTGGCGATCTGGTTTCGGTAAACTGCTTCTCTATCGCGATTAGGTTTTGCTTCAACATCCAGAGATCAATTCGATTGGAATCTCTTCAGTTTAGCAAGCATCTGTATATCACGAAGATCAATTCACTGAATCAATGGAGGTATATTTGTCAATTCGATTGATATTTAAATACCTAATGTTGATTTAATACTTCGTGTTGAATATGTATTCGATTAAGAGTTTTGGCTAATCTAATTTACACTTTAATCAAATTGCCCTAACAGTAGACACATTATTAGCTTTAGAATGATAAATCTATAGAACCAGTGATTACAATTTTTGCTGGAATTGAAGGCAAGTTTGCAGGTGGTATTAAGCAATAATTGTCCTAACAATAGACACATTAGCTTATGAATGATAGGTCTATATTATGATTCTTCACTTGCTTTTTAGAACCAGAGATTACATATTATTTTCAGCTCTGGTTGCAATTTAGGGCAAGTTTGCAGGTGGTCTAAATGAATCATAGTTCTTTTAATAATGTTTGATCTCATATCATTTGGTCTATAAAACTTGACACCAATATTAGCACATGTTTCATTTGGTGTATAAAAAACAACATCTAAAGTTCAAGTTTGGCTTGTGAGTTGTTTTTTAAGCTCGCAGTTGGCTCGTTTATTATTTATTTATTATTTGTTATACATTTTTTATAATTTTTATATATTTTGGGAAAAGCTTTAAACGAGCCAAAGCTCAACTTGAGTGTATAGTACCTTAAACGAGCCACAACTCAGCTCAAGCTCGTTTCGTACCTTAAACGAGCAAAAGTTTGGCTTGAGCTCGTCTGTGAAGTGTTAGCTTAATATATAGAAATCCAAAAGAGGTGAAAGTTAAAAATACAACAAGGCTTGGCTCGAGTAACTCGCTAGCAGTTTAGCATGTTTGCACCCTATTTGTTTGTTTACTTTTTGCATTTAAATGTGACAGATAATGTTGCTGTGTGGAATTAATTTAATTTTACTCTGTAGAAATTTCAGTGACCTCTATTTTGATATGTTGTATGCATGATCAAGGATACATCATATGATCCAAACACGCTGATTGGGTTGTCATGGCCGGTCACCGCAGGTATAGAAATCGTAGACGAGGCAATTTTAATTATAAATAATAACAAAGTGTTGACATAGTTATGAGAACATCCAATAATTTAAAAATATTTATACTGTTTTTCTAGAATAAAGTTGTGTTGAAGTGGTTGTAAGATTTTAATACTTTTGGCCCTTTGCATTCATTCAAATCAGCTATTTTAAAAAATAAACGGGTTGGGTACTTAGTACTTATATGAAAAGTGATTTGTTGACCATTACTTGAAAGTCACACTCGTTAGTTTCAAGTCAACTAGTATTATCCATTGTCTCAGATTACTAGTAAGTTCATAATCTCTTACATGTTTATGTTTAATCCTCATAAATCAACCCTAATTCCATTATTTCCTGTAATTCAGGGAACAACTGTGGCGATTCTTTATGTTTTCAAAGGCAAAGGTTTGTACTAGTTAATCACATATTTGAATTAAACATTTAATTATTTAAATCTATTTCCTAGTTTGTTATGTTTGTCATGTAATTGTTGTTAATTTTTTGAATTATATGCATATGCGCGTGCCTGAGCTTTGATGTTTATGCGCACATTATAGTTTTACCATTTTAAAACCATTATAGTCACTTTATGCTTCTTGTAGTTTAATCTTATTCATAATTAAAAATTCACTTTTAAAATTCATAATCACTTTGTTGCTAGGATTCTGATGATCATTTTTTATCTCAAAAGTCAACATTTGACTGTAAATTGTTTAAAGAAAATTCTGTTTTTGACAGAACTCTTTGCCTTTGGAAAGTTTATAGGTTAGATTGTAACAACCCAGCTACCACCGCACCATAATATTGTCCGCTTTGGCCGGGACGTACCACCATCGCCTCACGGATTTGCTTTTGGTTGCCCAGGTGGTCACCCATCCTCATACTTCTCCCACCTGAGCACGCTTAACTGTGGAATTCTCCTCTCATCCACTGCCATTAAGCGCCCAAAACGCGTTATGATGGGGAAGGTATCCACCTCCTTATAAAGAAGGCTTAGTTCTCCTTCCCAACCGATGTGGGATGTCACATAGATACTAATTAAAGATTAGTATTGAGTTGTTTTTTAAAAGCTCAGCTCCTTTTGAGTTGTTTTTCTAAAGTTTGGCCCATGAGTTGTTTTTTTAAGCTTGGGCTCGGCTCGTTTATTTATTAGTTAGATTATTAACATTTTTTAGTTTTTCTTTATATATTATTTTTAAGAACAACCTTAAACAAGCCTATGCTCGGCTCAAGCTTGTTTTGTACCTTAAACATGCCAAAGATCGGAAGTGTTAACTTAACATATAGAAGTCCAAAAGAGGTGAAACCTAAAAATACACAAGGCTCAAACTCAAACACGATAATTAACCGAGTCTTATCTAAGGCTCGAGCTCGAAAAAGCTCGGCTCGTCTCGAGTATTCTATCAATTTGAGCCCGAGTAGCTCGTGAGCGGCTCGACTCGTTTGCAACCCTCTTTGTTTGTTTACTTTTTTCATTTAAATGTGTTGAATTAATTCATCTTTACTCCATAAAATTTTAATATTATCAGTGACCACTATTTTGATATGTTGTATGTGATTTCATTACTTGCAGGCAGTAGCAACTATATACACTGTTTCTCAAAAGTTAGAGATTGCGGTTACACGATCAGGGATACATCTTGTAAATTTCCGTATGATAAATTAAAGGTTTGTGTCACATGCTCTTAAATTTGATTGTTTGTATTAATTGTTTACACACACACACATATATATATACATAGGATCAGGATCATGAGAGAACCTTTTTGAAATTGAGAACTTTGAGAACCATTTTGAACCATAAAAAACCTAAAAATAAAAAAAAATCATAAAATAAAAAAAAACACAAAAATGAAAAAAGTAAAAAAAAACAAAATTCTTATTTTAACATCCCGGTTTCATAAAAAAAATAAAAAAACAGATCAGGATCATGAGAGAACCTTTTTGAAATTGAGAACTATGAGAACCATTTTGGACCACAAAAAACCCAAAAATAAAAAATATCATAAAATAAAATAAAACACAAAAATCAAAAAAAGTAAAAAAACCAAAATTCTTATTTTATCATCCCGGTTTCATAAAAAAAACTCGGTTTAGCTAAATTATATACACATATGTATAACACATACATATATGTACATTTACATGTTTTTTTGTACACGTGTGTATAATTTAAGATATATGATGTTGTACATATGTGTATATTACGTAACTAATGATTAAATAAAATTATACATATGTGTATAATACAACGTTTTTTTATTTTTTTTAATGAAACCGGAATGAAATATATGAATTTTGGTTTTTTTACTTTTTTAAAATTTTTATTATTTTTTGTTTTATGATTGTTTTAAATTTTTTTTTTAAATGTGTTATTAGTGGTCCAAAATGGTTCTCAAAGTTCTCAATTTGCAAAGGGTTCTCTTAGGATCCTTACCCTAGTGAAATCCAATCCACGAAATAATTTGATCTATGGACAGCATCATCGTGGTAAAGGTCGTAATGCCAGAGGAATCATTACCGCAGGGCATAGAGGGGGAGGTCATAAGCGTCTATACCGTAAAATAGATTTTCGACGGAGATATATATATATATATATATATATATATATATATATATATATTATGAGAGGGGTATGAGGTGTTACTACATAGGTGATATTGGGTAGTTCTATAAAGATGGCTGATAATTGACTCTAAGAAGGATATAGTTAAACTTCAATATCGATAATAGTAAATAAAACGAACATATGCTCATAATTTAGTTTTCAAATAAAAATCAACCCTGAATGAATTTAACAAAAAATCCATCTATAAGAGTTAAAAGATTACTCTTGCTATCATGTTTCAGTCGTTAACAAGATAGCTATTCTAATTTTTTATTGTAACCCTCATCATTTCATGAGAGCACAATCTGGCTTCTTGCATAAAGGTTTAAATCAAGATTTTCCATATGAAAATAAATACAGAAAAGAGCACACTACGACTAATAGAAAATAAGGTGTGACTTAATAGAAATCATATTCATTTTTGTTTTACAGGAACTTTACTCAAATTGTTACTATTGAGAATTAAGAATGCACTTGATGAAAAGACATTCAATGCTCTTCTTCTTAAGGTACATGAGTGATTAATGTCATTTTGTTGATGGCTCATTTTAGCAATTAGTTGAATCATTAACTTTTGGTGTATAGGATAACCAAATTGAGACTGTTACTGAGAGTATTGAAGTTGAGAAAATGTCCAAACATGCTGGTTGGGGTGTCATGGCCACTCAACGCAGGTAAATCACACATTTGAATTAAAAATTTAATTATTTAAACCTAACTTGAACTTAAATGCAGGTGGTTCAGGGGATTCAGTCGGGCATGATCAGAAGCATCAATGATAGTAATTATATTACTTCTTTTCAGTTATATTCATTTGGAGGGGTGAGAGTGGAAAATAATGGTACTTAAGGGTCATATAACATTTTCTTTTTAAGTTCTGGGTGTTTATTTGTTTCTCAAGATAAGGCAGAAGCCGCAGAACAGAAGAGGGAGATCTGAAACAAGAAAAGGGATGCCGACTGACATTGAAGACGAGAAGAACCCTCCACTTGATGAAAGAAGATATCACTTTCCTCAAGACTTATGTCAGTAAATCTTTCTCTTGCACATTCGTACTATTAATTAGATTCTCCTATCTATCAATCAATCAAAAGCATAAACTTAATCGTTCATCTCATCAAACTTATACTATATTAATTAATGGCTAATTTTGCTCTCAGATTTATTCTCAAGAAATTATCTAGTGTCATCTTATTAGTTATTACACTTTTCATACTACTGAACTGTATTTCATTATCTATATATGTTAGATATATTTAGCTTCTGCATTTTTGGTTAAAATTCCCTGCTTTTTTTCCTTCAAAAACTTGTCTATTAATAAGAAGCCTAGGTAATTATTGTTTTGTATGCACATATGATTGGTTAATGTGGAGCCTAGATTCATCCTAACCTCTACTTTTGTCTCTCTTTGATAGGTATTAAGGAGTCCGACACTTTTTAAGAGGCACCTAGCCAGTGGGATCTCGGGATCTCGTTTCTAATAAACAAATGATGCAAGAAGAATAGCTTTTGCAGGTTTGACTGTTGAGAATTCTCCATTTTAATGTTCAAGATGACCCAAGATCGAAAGTTATATTTCGGATGATGAAAACCGGCACACATGTGTGCAATAGTGGCGGTTGATGGTGCTTTTGCAGTCACTGACTTGGCCTAACCGAGGCTGCACAAGTGATGTTCTTTTTATTTCTTTTGTTAGTTTTCTTAATACTAAACATCTTTGATAGAATTTTTTTTAGTTTGATTTGTGTTTGCATCTATATATGATTTTGTAAATATTTTTATATATATAAATAAAAACATTTTAATAATTTATCTAAGGAAATTGTGATTGCAATGAACCAGAATAGTGGCATAAAATAACGGTTTCAAATAGGTGGAAAAAAAGATTGCGACTGCAGAGGTGGTCGCAAAATCTGCTACTGCAGCATTGGTCGCAAGATCTGCACCTGCAACAGTGGTCGCAAATTCTGCAACGGCAGCAGTGGTCGCAAGACCTGCGACTGCAGCAGTAATCGCAAGATCTGCAACGACTAGTCGGTCGCAAGGCTAAAATCGGTCGCAAAACAGTCGCAATAGGTCAATTGCGATGTGTGTTTTTCTGACCACATTTTTCGTTGCAAAACGGTCGCAATAGGGCAATTGCAACCGTTTGCGACTGAAAATGTGGTCGCAAATACTCATTTTTCTAGTAGTACACTAACATGTGACAAGTCTAATTTTTCTTTTTAATGTATGAATTCGTCAAACACATACGAAACACATACCGCTTATAACATACTGCTTATAATCCAATATTAGATAAAGTCGGGCACTTTTTAAGGCTAGCCTACTTCAAAGCTAGGAAACCCCTAAGGGTGTGACTAAATCGGTTTCGTTCTACCTGTTCTGGTGTTCTCTGTTACATTAACATGATTTGTGGTGTAAAGTTGTTTTTTAGCTACTCAAGATTGGCTTACTACAAACTCAAATCAAGTTGAGCTTAGATGAGCTCGAGATTATATTACAGTCACTATCTCGTGATGCATAGACGTGCTTTTTACAACACAATATGAAACGTCTTTTTGAGTTGATTTATTTGTAGTAGATTCAAATATATATTTGACTCTGGGGTTGTAATGTAAATCAAATGTTTCAACCAGCGTTAGAATCATCTTCATTAATCATACAAAGCAGCGGAAAATAATTGAGAGAAAGTACACCAGACAGTCTGACTTATTCAAATGAAACAAGCAGCAACCTCAGGCTGTTTTCGGGAGTCCCTTCCATTTGAAGTTATCTGCATATGCTTTTGCCTACATTTGCCAATAAGATAAAAACTTTCAACAACAAAGAAGATGACATATGCAATTATGCAGTGGATCAGTAATTAGTGTTTAGAACCAAACAGTAGAGACAATGATTTGAGCAAAAAGGTGTGACAGTAGACCCGTAAACAAACCAGATGTTTAGTGTGCTGTTGAACGGAAAGTTCGTTTATCTAAAAAATGAATGTGCGTGAGAAAATTCTTTAGTTTGTTTATATAAAGAATGAACATGAACCTATGCAGTCAATATCAGTGAGATATCGGTTATCGGTCCCCGTGTAAATTATATCGGTACCGATAATATCGACGATAGACATATTTGACCAACATTTGACCAATATAGCACTGATTCTCCCTATGTCAGGACCTTCTTAGTTGTTCCATTCGTCTTTCTTCTTATTGAAGCTATTAGTGTTTTAAGTCTTAATTTTCAATTGTTAGTATTTACCGTTAGTGTTTTGAGTCTTAATCAGTTCATGCTTGCTACAATGTGTTTTGCAAGTTGCAAAAGGTTAATTTGTTAATGATGCGAGAGTATATTGAATTGTTAGTTTTAAATTGCTATATATATAAATTCTACATGATACTAAAATTACAGATAATCCACCGCAATAACCTATATCTCAAATATCAGTCCTCGACCGATATCCGACTTTTTACCGCATAAACTGCATAGAAGTGAGCATACGTCCCGTTCGTTCATATATGTTTGTTAGGCTATGTTTGTTTCAGTTCAATCTTTTATGGACATTTATATATTCATTTAAAATTTTAGACCCATTACTAATGTAGTGTAGTTTTAACTATTTAGTATAGTTTTAATAACATCTTAAGCCCAACACATTGTTCATATTCCTTTAATTGGCTTTAGATTGGTTATGTTGGTCTATCTATGTTATATTATGCACATTCTATTACGTTCTTGAACATGAACTATTCATTATTTTGAACTATTAACGAATAAACACGGACACGAGCATATCCATTTAATTAACAATTGAGCACGAACAAGAAAACTCGGCTCATTTATTTGTGCAGTTAAAGTTAGACGAACGAATGCGAAACTGCTCCGTTCGTGTTCGTTTACAGGCCTATGTGAGAGCAGTGCATATAGTCTCTAACCTTTGGGCTAGTACAAAGGTGGCAAACCATGCAAGTTTGGCAGCAGGTCAAAACGGGCTATAAATAACTGATGTACCAAATGTGAATATGAGACGTATCATACATGATTTTTTTCTAGCCAAGTTTTTTTTTCTACTTGACCTTTTTGTATAAAGCATACCATGTGATTATGCATAATGAAAAAAATCTACTCTTTTACACGTAAAATAATTAAACAAGTACATAGACTTAAAGTTGAGTGACAAACCTTCAACAAGGGTGTCTGGTGCTTCTTCACCTGCAAATAACAAATCACTTAAACAATTAAGTAACAAACAAAATGAATAACAAACACAAAGTTAAAATTATTACAATATATTGTATACAATTCTCACCGTATAGTCCCAACCGTGCCTTTCTGCAAACGCTTTTGCATCTTCTTCAGTTTTGAAACTAAGCGCTGAGTCACCAACATTTGCGTACGGATCCCCTGTTGATGTCCAACCCATCAACGGATTTTCCCATCTACATAAAACAGAACAACCATATGCTCACTATACTTGTTCAAATTAAGAATTGATAACTGTGAAGTATTATTGTAGATAATAAAGAATCATACTTTTGTGTGGACATAAAATTGATGTTCCATTTTCCAACTTTACCAGCACCTTGCAGTGAAGCTGTTCGAATAGATAATAACCTGACATTAATAAAAAAGTTATAACATTATGTTATCAACACAAACCCTAATTTGGGGAACTTAGTGTTAATATAACTTATGCCTAACTTTATCAAATTAACATCGTAATGAAGAAAACCCTAGATTCGAAATCGGTCAATTGACAAACAGAAATTTATATTTTAATTGGAGAAAGTAAGTGGGTATCGAAGGAAATGAAGGATTGATCGGATGTTACCCTTCTACGAAGATGCTCTTCTGGAATACCGGAGACGGTGGTTTGTACTCGACGGACAAAGCATCTGAAGAGAATCGATTGAGTAATTGAGGAAGCACAGATCGATTGGCAGCTGTATGACGACGGAGAGATGTCGCCATTTTTGTTCGATGGGAAATAACTAGAGATCAGAAATGATACCCTTTAAATTGCATTACAGGGTTTTTTTTTTTCTTCTCTTCTCTTACAAAGAAAACAAAAGTCCGGTCGACCTTGTACACAAAAAAGGGTGGGTATCTGTTTTCGTTCAAAAATTCGAGCCCCCGGGTTTTCATCCAAAAATTTGATCCCGGCTCTCCTGCGTTTTTGTTTAAGCTTCGCCACTAAATACATGGATATTCATTAGGAAAAGGTCGTCCACGCTCACGATCGCAAATAGTGCTGGTGGACCCGGCCCGGTCGTCCTTAGACCCATTATGGTAAAATTTATGGCTCGCGCTACATTTTATCACGAACGAGGTTTAAACCAACAACGTTTCCTAAAGAAAGTCACTGGGGCACCGCTAGAGCACTGCTCCTTTGATGTTAATGCTTTAACTTAAAACGAACGATTGTTAAAGTTGGTTATTATTTAATGAATTTGTTTTCTTTACTATTGTCTCATAAATTAGGTTAAAAAATAAATAATAATAATAATAATAATAATAATAAAAGTTATAATCAAGATTCATAAGTGTTTCAGTTGTTTTTGTTAATATTTTTTTTAAAATAATATTTTTAAAATGTTTATACAAGATTGAAACAGCTTTTAATAGCTTAAAGACTTTTGAAAAGAAAAATAAGCCTTTCGGTGGCATTCTCGAAACACTTCAAAATAGCAAATAAATTTATGTGAAATATACCAAAAAGATTTTAAACATCTGTTGAATTTATTAAAATCAACAAATTCATTCCTTTAACTGTTTAATTTTGTTTGTTTGTTTTTTTTTTGTTTGAACCTCTTTCGTCTTGTTAGTGAAGAGGTAGGTCCCAGCAGAGCACAGTTGGACCCGCAAGACTCACCTTGAACAGGGACGTCTGCGCAGAAACCAACTGGATCCGCAGGACCAACCATGCTCAGAGACGTGACGTCCTTACGCGCAGTACGCAAGCTGTTCCCGCAGGAAATGCCTCCCAATGGTGAAGGACTCCGCCTGTCCCCGCAGCCTCGGATACAAGCCATTAAGGAAGGCCACCCGCGCAGCAAGGCTACACGCACAAGGCACTTAGCTCTCGGTCATTCAGTGTCACCTGAAGGAATGAGCAAAGCCGGGAACAATCCCGCACAAGGGCGGGAGGGGGAATACTCCCGCCCAAATAAGCCAGTCCATACGATACAGGAAGATCTTCTGTACTGTACCTGACGAGGTATGGGAAAAAGATCTGACTAAAGATACGACAGCTTATTGACAACAGTATGGCGAGCAGCATGCTCCTGTACTGTGTCACTATTAGCCGCTGCCTACTCACCAACTCCTGTCATACCACGTGCGTAGCCGGCAGTTGTTGGAAAAGGAATGGTATACAGCAGGCCTGGTCATTATCAGCCGCTGCCTACCCACCAACTACCAGCAGGGCACGTGCGTAGGCTACTGTTGGTTGAACAGGAACACTGTTGCAGCCGGCCACACCTCCTTGGAAACCTACCTTCGGCTATAAATACCACAAATGGTATGATCATCTCATCTTATCTTGCATCATCATATTATACCTGATATCTGCTCTAGCAATCTCTTAATATACATTTATATTTAAAGAGCAATCTAGTCTGATTCTCACGCCGGAGGGTGGTCACAAGGAGGAACCCCCCCTTCTCAGTGACAAGCTCACGGTGTCTGTTTTGCAGGTTATCAGAAGAACCATCTTCTCAGGGTCTAACCCCTCGTGGGAAACATCTACCTAACCCCCAGGTTATCCGTAATCTGCCCGGGGTCCGGTTAGTGTTTCTTCATTGGCGCCATCCGTGCATAAAGCTAGAACATTTTTCTCCAGTTTTTTCAAACTTCTAAGATGGTTAAAGAAACTCTGGTTACCACAACCCCAGCTACTGGGGGGAATACCGGCAACACAGTCCTTACAAACACTACCCCAGCTGGGGCAAGTGCAGTAAATAATCGCCCACTGGGATTTACCGAAACCCAGTTTGAGAAACGAACAAGACTCCCCCGCCAAACTCTCGATGAAGTTAAGGCATGGGCGGAGGCACGTCAAAAGGAATTCCAGGCTGAGTTGGACGAACGCTTGCGTTCCGTCCAACAGGCTGACGAATTCGAAAAATACTCGGAGGATGACTCGGAGGAATCCGACTCCGACGCGAACCCTCGCCATAGGGCAAAAGGGAAGCGTAAGGAAACGGACTCCCAACCGAGAAGGCATTTGGGACAAGCCTTCAAACCAAAAAACACAGGTGGAAGTCCACGCGACTTCTCCAAAACATTCAGACCAAACGTTGCAAATGCGGGAAAATCCAAATTTGCAAAGGACATTGCGGAAGCAATCGCCCCAAAAAGTGCCAAACAAATGTCAAGCATAGGTACATATGATGGTAAATCTGACCCCGATGATCATTTGAACAGATTCATAGCGGGGGCAACCGTCAGTAGTTGGACGGAACCTACGTGGTGTTACATGTTCCAAATGACGCTGGTGGGGGCTGCTAGAGCGTGGTTCGATCGTCTACCGGTCAACCACATCTACGACTGGGCAGACTTCCAACAGAAGTTTAGCCAACACTTCAGCCAGCAAAGAAAGTATACCGAGGAGCAATGGACAATCCTCAAATGCATTCGAGAGAAAGATGAATCTTTGCTGGACTTCATCACTCGCTTCAACTCGAAGAAGCTAAGTCTGGGTAACATTAGCGAAGATCTTGTTCGCGCTGCTTTCATACAGGGCGCGAACGACCCAGAGCTCATCCGCACCTTAACAGGTAAAGATGGCATGCCATCCACATGGGATGCCATCATGACAGCAGCTAAACGCTTTGCGGAAACGGAGAAGCAACTGGGTAGAGATCTCCCACAGAGCACAAACCTCTACACCCAGAAAACAAGGGAAGACAACGTCCTTACCACCCGATTAAACAAAAAGCGGAAGCTAGGCATTTGGCAGTCAAGGGTAAACTTTGAGACCTCATCCGGCTTGCAGCATCGGTTAGGCGGAAGGGATAACATACAGTCCAACAAGAACTCCAGATGGACGCCGCTCACCAAAAGCGTCACCGAGATATTCGCCACCGAGGAGCTCCCATGGCCAAAGCCTCAAATAATCCGACATCGCCACAATGCTGATCGGAGCAAATACTGTGAATTTCACAGGACAAAAGGCCACAACACCGAAGAATGCATAGACGTAAAGGACATGGTCGAGGCATTCGTCAGAGATGGGACGCTCGCGCACCTCGTGGCGCAATGAACGCTGAGCAGGCTGATGCGTGTAGAACCCCAGCTGGGGAAAACACGAATAAAATTCCAGCTTCAATATGGAGACTACATGCTGCGTAAAGAACGAGATCCCGAACCAGGTGCGTATCGGCTCGATGGCACTCCCATCCCAACAACATGGAAGGGAGCTCATTTACACAGTTTGCATGTAGATCAATTCCAAATTTGTAAAGAAAAGGCCAAGAGCCACTTCTAATGGAAATGATTCTCCTTAAAACATCGATGCTGATAATTTTACATTTATACTTTATCAACACGAATATGCCGGTTTTCACCGCATAATTACGTGAAAAGTCGTTGCATGGGGAAGGCGGCATAACCCGCATAAACCCAAAAAACGACAAACCTTCACGCAGGTCAGTTGAAGGGGAAAAGTTTAGTTATCCCACTAAATGAAAGTGCCGGTCTATCCGCATGAATCATGAGAGAAAACTGAACACTAACCTATCAACAACCAAGCGTCGAACGGTTAACTTATTCAACACTAATATGCCGGTTTTCACCGCATAATTACATGAAAAGTCGTGCATGGGGAAGGCGGCAAAACCCGCATAAACCCAAAAAACGACAAACCTTCACGCAGGTCAGTTGAAGGGGAAAAGTTCAGTTATCCCATTAAATGAAAGTGCCGGTCTATCCGCATGAATCATGAAAAAGGGAGCTGAACAACAACCTATTGACAACCGCGCGTCGAACGGTTCAAATAAAAATTTCTAACAAAAGGATGAGGAAAACCTACACGCAGGTCAGATATAGGTAAAGTTTAGCCATCCTACTAAGTGCAAGTGACGGTCCTACCCGCACAATCACTAAAGAGGAAGCAAAACTTCACACCAGTTATCTGCCACGTTCAAAGGTTAACTTATCCTAAACACTTAGAAATTTCATAAAAAGATGAGGAAAACCTACACGCAGGTTAGATAAAGGTAAAGTTTTGCCATCCTACTAAGTGCAAGTGACGGTCATACCCGCACAATCACGAAAGTGGAAGCAAAACTTCAACCTATTATCTACCACGTTCAAAGGTTAACTTATTCTAAAACACTTGGAAAATTGCTAATTTAAACTAAAGTATGCAAGTCATACAACGTTTACAAAGCAAGGAACCCAACGAAAGTAGCGGTCTTACCCGCAAAAAGATTTATATTTCACAATGGTTGATTACAAGAATGGCCGGGTAACTACCCGCCTACAAGAAAATAAATCTATACAAGCTAAATCTATCCTAGCAGCGGGAAGGGATCTTCAGGATCAGGCTTCAGGGCCACTTCCACTTGGAGCAGCCCCATCAGTAGAGCGTGGCAGTTCAAGGAAAGCTTTGAGGATAGCTAGCCCATCATCAGCAGCAGCAACTTCGTTTACCTTCTCCACCACCGGATGCGGGAAGGCGGCGTATTGATTTACTGCTTGGTCATATATGGCTTCAGTATCTACATCGAATAAAGGGAAGTTGGAAGGCGGGATGCCTTTCTCAACGAACCCTAGACCAAGCAGGAAGCCGGCCTTTTCCCCATCCTCGTGAGAAGCGTTGAGGGCTGCGCTCATAGCATCGTCGTAAGATGTCTCTGAGAAGACCCGATGCACAACCTACAAAGAAAAATACAAGTGTCAAAAACTCTATTTACAAAGAAAAGCGTAAAGACATGAAAACATACCTGAGACAACGCTTCTCGAAAAAGCCATTCCTTGGCAACCAGAGCTTCTTGGAGGGCAGCTTGAGCTTCGTTACGGGCGCGTTCGGCTTCACTCTTGTTGAGGTTGGCAAGCAACACTTCTTTAGCCGCAGCCTCTTCGACGCCCTTTAGCTTACGCTCGGTATGGTCAAGCACCCCCCTCTGGTCCAGGATTTCTTGAAGCTTCTTAGCGTCCTCCATCGCCAAGGCATCATGAGCCTGCTGGAGAGCCTCTAATTTGGCTTTAAGTTCTTCATTCTTCACGCGTAGAGGCTCAGCAACAGCTTCAGCCTTGGTGGCCCTCTCGGTTGCGTTCCTCGCAGTTTCCTTAGCCAGCCGAAGCTGTTCATTAACAGCTTGGGCAGCCTTGGAACGGGCCTCGAGGCGAGCCTGAACTTCAACCTCGAGGGCCTTGAAGGCCTTCTCCTTCTCCGCAGCCACTGCGGTAAGTTTTTGGTTCTCCTCCCGGACAGCCCGCGCCTGAGCTTGTTCTTTAGCGCGAGCTGCTTTTAACTTGTCGTTTTCACGACAAAGCAGCTCGACGCGCGGCTGCATCCGGGCGAGGAGAACCCGAAGCTCATTGGTTAGCCTACCCTCCTGGTAGCTAGCCATGGCTTCCCCCAACGCACCACTGGGAGCAGCGTGACGAGCCCATTCCACGCACTCCACAGGGGTGCGAAGGGTTGTTCCTCGGCGAATGTTCCATCGTGGAACATACACTTCATTGGAATCCGACACTGCAAAAAACAAAAAGCAGTTAGGAAAAGATGATAAAAAATATATGTAAAAAAATGGGCCAAAAGAACCCTACGCACCTGTAGGGTCAATAACAGGCCGATAGCCACCGAACCCATCACCTGAACCCAAAGGAAATCCATCCAAGAGGTCAGGCAGATGGGAAGGTGGCAAAGATTGGCGAGAAGCCCCATGCGTACCTGATGGACCCGGCCGTCGTTGCCGGTGGCGGGGGCATGGTAGCAGCCGCCGCGGTCGCCGCCCGCGGAATCCGCAGCAATAGTAACCGCCGGCTCGGTAAAGGATGCTGTAAAAATCGCACTCACGGCCGGCGGTGACGTCATCTCGGCTGGAACAGTCGGCTCAAAGGAGTGAGCAACTGAACCAGCGGGCGCAGGCGCAGCCGCCTGGGTCGTCGCCTCAGGTAGGCTGACCGGGCCTACCGTCATTGGCGGAGAGGTACTCCTCTGCGCTCCACCCTGGAATGCGTCAACATTCACGCCTGCGTAAAGATGATAAGTGAAAACGATATTAAACTATGAAGATAAAAGAAAAGGAAATTTGT